>NC_043000.1:5688019-5733019 GCF_006345805.1 Octopus sinensis
TATTTCACTAGTAATTTATTTCATCGACACCGGAAAGATCAAAAATAATGTTAACCTCGGCGAGATTTGAACTCTGAAAGTAAGGAGTAGAAAGAAATTCCGCTAAGCATTTTCTCCCACGCCGCTAATGACTCTACCAGCTCACCGCCTTACGCTCATTATTATGATGCCACTCATTATTGCTTTGGCGTCAGTTCGCTAAAATTCTCATATTCCTGTTAAACGAGCGACTCCTTGTTTCCACTGAGGCGAAGTTGTATTCCATAAAAAAACAGAAACACACAGTGCTAAGAGCAGCAAATAACCTCCCATCTTCAACTACAATGAATAATTTTCAGGACCACTCACTATAGGTACCGGTCCGTTTTTCCCAGCACGTCTTCTTTCGTCAAACTGGCTGACGTAGTAAAACGTACAGCTAAATCATTCATCAACCAGAAATAAATGAAGGACGACCTGAATTTTCCGTATTAAATATAATCTCATGATATCTGTATGTATATGTGTACATATGTATGTGCATGTATACATATATAAATGTATACCATATATATATATATATATATATATATATATATATATGCGTGTGTGTATATATATATATATATATATATATATGCGTGTGTGTATATATATATATATATATATATATGTATGTATGTATGTATGTATGTATAATGTATTTATATGCACATATATACAAACACGCATAAACATATGTATATAAATTGATAGTTGATATACGTACCAGAGATAAAGCTTGTAGACGTTATTATATACTCACCCATGTCTGTGTGTGTGTGTGTGTGTGTGTATGTGTGTGTGTGCGTGTTTATGTTGATCGTATTTTGTTTGTATGTTCTTTTTGTTTTATTCTTGCTGCTGATTGATATATACCAATTATTTAAATCTGAAAATCATAATCGAATACAAGACAACGTCAATATCAAATACTGATATACGATACGTCATGTCAAGGAGCCAAATGAAAATGAATGAAAAAATAAGCCACTTTAGTGCCTATATTTAGTGTAATGTGATATTAATGACGGTTCTAACTCGTGACGTTTCTCTTCTTTCATCTTTTATCTTTTATTTTTTTCAGTGATTGGACTACGGCCATGCTGGGGCACCACCATAAAGAGTCTTCGTCGAACAAATCAACCACAGTACTTTTTTTTTAAAACCTGCTACTTATTGGATACGCATCATCACTGATGCCCCCCGGTTTGTAAGATGCTTCGAATCTTTCAGCATTAGAGTCCTTGTCCAGTCGTTGTAGCTGGGATTGACCATCTCTCAGATTGACCATCCTAGCATCAACGAACCACAGTCCTATCGTCGTTTTTTAAGTGGATTTCTCTGCAGATTCGGTGATGGAACGTATGCCCACCCTTCTTTCCTACACTAGGGACTTCAAGCCCAGCCAAGGGTTTGCAGGTTGAGCAACTTGCAAATCCCAGCTAACCCTCTTCAGTTGTCTGTCAGCGACCCCGCCATCGGCTTGGATAATAGGGGGAATGTTAAACAGCTTTTAAGAAGAGCAAATAAAGTTAAGATAGATCTTATTGTTTTACGGTTAGTAGACTCGCAAACACCCACGGATCTATGCCGCGCAGATTCTGTTGCCGACATTCTTCGAAGACGCCTTGTTCCCGACAAAAGCAATGACCTTCTTTTCAATTAATGTTATAACTTCCGCATAAATATGGTGATCAACTCAGCAGGTGCAGAGTGTAAAGAGCCTCAGACAAAGAACAGTCTTCAATAGGTTCTTCTATGGAAGAGCTGACTGTGGCAAAATTATCGCTGGCGGAAGATCTATATTCTTTTCTACTCTAGGTACAAGGCCCGAAATTTTGAGGGAGGGGGCCATTCGATTAGATCGACCCAGTGCGCAACTGGTATTTAATTTAACGACCCCGAAACGATGAAAGGTAAAGTCGACCTCGGCGGAATGTGAACTCAGTGCGTAATGACAGTCGAAATACCGCTAAGCAATTCGTCCGGCGTGTTAACGTTTCTGCCAGCTCACCGCCTTGAAAAGGAAGGTATATACTGTAAGGTATATTTTATAAGTACTGAAGAACTCGTCTCATAAGATGTATTAACTTTAAATCATCAAAATGAAGGTCTTTGTGCTTGAAAGCGGTAAAGAAGGAGACACACACACACACACACATACATATATATTCATATACGTACATACATACATACATACATACATACATACATACAATATATATACGGTGGTGCTCCAGTATGACTGCAGCCGCATGGCTAAAACGAGTAAAAGAATAAAAGAAATATATGTGTGTGTATACATATATATGTGTACATAAATGTAAATATATATACATATATATATATATGTATATATATACACACATAAATATACATATATATATATATGTATGTATGTATGTATGTATATATATCTATATATATATATATATATATATTATATATATATATATATATATATTCATATATATAGGCGCAGGAGTGGCTGTGTGGTAAGTAGTTGCTTACCAACCACATGGTTCCGGGTTCAGTCCTTGGGCAAGTGTCTTCTACTATAGCCTCGGGCCGACCAAAGCCCTGTGAGTAGATTCGGTAGATGGAAACTGAAAGAAGCCCGTTGTATATATATATGTGTGTGTGTGTGTGTGTTTGTGTGTCTGTGTGTGTGTGTGTTTGCCCCCCCCCCAACATCGCTTGACAACCGATACTGGTGTGTTTGCGTTCCCGTAACTTAGCAGTTCGGCAAAAGAGACCGATAGAATAAGTACTAGGCTTACAAAGAATAAGTCCTGGGGTCGATTTGCTCGACTAAAAGGCGGTGGTCCAGCATGGCCGCAGTCAAATGACTGAAGCAAGTAAAAGCGTAAAAGAGAGTAAAGAGTATATATGTGTGTAAATATATGTATATATACATATAGTGTGTGTGTGTGTGTGTGTGTGTGTGTGTGTGTGTGTGTGTGTGTGTGTGTCTGTGTGTGTGTGTGTTTGCCCCCCCCAACATCGCTTGACAACCGATACTGGTGTGTTTGCGTTCCCGTAACTTAGCAGTTCGGCAAAAGAGACCGATAGAATAAGTACTAGGCTTACAAAGAATAAGTCCTGGGGTCGATTTGCTCGACTAAAAGGCGGTGGTCCAGCATGGCCGCAGTCAAATGACTGAAGCAAGTAAAAGCGTAAAAGAGAGTAAAGAGTATATATGTGTGTAAATATATGTATATATACATATAGTGTGTGTGTGTGTGTGTGTGTGTGTGTGTGTGTGTGTGTTTGTGTGTGTATGTATGTGTGCATTTCTTCATATAAAACATCAGAATTACATCATGATTTTTATGAAACCGAATTGCATCAAGATGCAAATCCCAAGGCCGGTTTCCGTCAACCAAGGAGCTTACCTCCGTACCAACCTCGCCTCTGAGCTCAATTTTAACTGCAATGATGTTTTTCTTTGGCTTTTATTTTTCCCAGCTGTTTGTATCTTCAGGCAGTGTTGACAGCATTTTCCCATTTATCAACAAATAAAAATGATGAGAGAGAAGGTACTACCATAAACACTGTCAAAAGAGAAAGAAAAAAATTAACGTGTACACAAACAAATTAACGCATGAGTAAAAGCAAAGGTGTTACATTGACGCATCTGATCGGAATTGTTAACTCCAGATAAAAGTAGTTATCTTTTTTTCGCTCACCTAATGAATTTCTGGTAATCAATTCATGCAATTTGCTTATCTGTTTTTGTTTTCTTTTTAGTTGTTGAGTCTTTTTTTCTTCTTCTTCTCGCTAAACTTTATCTTGATCGATAGAATAACATGTGGTATGTTTATCTTTGTGTCCAGTTCTTTGAATGTTGAAACGAGTTATCAAATTGCTCAATTAGAATACTACTTCTTTGATAATACACTACGATGTATGTATATCACCCCGCTACTAATTATGATAGTATTGATTAAAGAATTCCGTTAGATACGTTTTAGTTACAGAAATTATGTTGCAACTAAAACATGCCTTGCGGAACTTACTTATCAGAAACGTGTGATTACTACGAAATTTTGAAAGGTGTACATTAGTTAGATAATACTTAGACAAATCAGCTTCTTTCGAAAAATTAAGTTTCCGGATATCAGAATCTCAGGAATCAAAGAATGACCGTAATTTTCCGAATTTGTTACATAACATTTGTGGTGTAGAGTTGGAAAGTCGAAGTATATAATCGAGGATACAATTCATGGCGTTTGCATTCAAAAGCCATTATGACAGACTTAGAAAAGGTAAAACTAATTCTTTTCAATTTTGGTACAAGGCCACCAATTTTACGGGGAAATTTTGGAGGAGGAACGTTGTCAATTACATCTACCTCAGTACTTGACTGGTACTATTTTTTCTGTCAACGAAAGGATGAATGGCACAGTCGACCTGGTGGTATACGAACTCAGGACGTCAAAAAAGTGGAAGAAAGGCTACTAAGTATCGTGTTCGCTGCGCTAGCGATTCTGCGAACTCGAAGTTGTACCAAACAGAATTTAAGTTCTATTCATGTCATATTTATGGCCCAAAGGCGCGTGGCTTAGTGGTAGAGCATTCGGCTCTACCGAATCGTAAGGTCGGGAGTTCAATTCCTGGCGACGCGTTGTGTCCTTGAGCAAGACACTTTATTTCACGTTGCTCCAGTTCATACAGCAGGCAAAAATAAGTAGTATCTGTGTTTCAAAGGACTCTGTGTCACGCTGAATCTCCCTGAGAACTACGTTAAGGGTACACGTGTCTGTGGATTGCTCAGCCAATTACACGTTAATTTCACGAGCAAACTTCTCCGTTGATCGTATCAGCTGGGACCTTCCTCGTTGTAACCGACGGAGTGCTCCTTTTTTAAAATTAAAAAATGGGTCAAATGAAAATCAACACGCCCAGTAATTAAATTTCTAATAAATTAGAATTAATAACGTCTGCCATACACATTCTGTTGAGTGAGAGATCAGGTCTGTAATTTCCGAGTTAAAGTCATTCACTTTCTTTACGCTGCTCAGAATCTTGGAAAAGCATTAACCGTCAACACTTCCGGTTTCTAATATTTTTCATAAATCTGAAAAATTATGATTATATCAAATCCCCACACGAGGTTTCCTTTATTCTTAGATCTTTAATGTAATTTGATTGATTATTACTTATTATAAGGCGGAGATCTACCAAAATGATTAGCACACCAAACAAAATGCTTAGCGGTATTCCGTCTGTCTTTGTGTTCGGAGTTCAAATTCCGCGGAGGTCGACTTTGCTTTCATCTTTTCGGGGTCGATAGATTAAGTACATGTCGTACACTGGGTCGATGTAATTGACTATACCCATCCCCCATAATTTCGGGCATAATACCTATAGTTGAAAGGATTATTACTTATTATGGACTAGCAGTATAACCCGGCTTTGCCCGGGATTAAGTTAGGATTATTAAGCTAATCAAGTTCTTTGTTTCAAACCAAACTAAGGAACATCGATATCAAATTTGGGCGAAATCCATTGAAATTGGTTTATATATACATATATATATATATATATATTATATATATATATATATATATATATATATATGGGCAACACACACACATACACACACTACGTACGTATTGCATATATTGCATACATGCTTTTCGTACGCATACATGTTCGTGTGTGTGTGTGTTTGTGTTGCCCGTATATCAACAAAACACTTTTTTCGTCGATGGAAAAAAACAACAAAAGTCTTAACAAACACTTACTCGTCGCTAGAAGGGGGTTAACTCCTGTTTGCAAACAATGGTGATTTCTCTGACTTTAAAATTGGTAAGGTTTTGTTTGAAAATCTATTTTTACTGCTATTCACTGGTGCCTCAGGGAAAAATAAGTTGACGAAAATACAGCTAGGGTCATAATGAATGTCCTTCTAAAATTGGAGCGACATGCGTGCTAATTTGTGGACGTGCATAAATTACATTCACGTAAACACGCACACACACATCCTGCCTTTTATATATACAGATTGTCGATTTCAGCATGGCCGAATTTTTAACAAGTTCGCTTCGTAATAACGAGGTCCGGTGTTCAATCCTATTGCATAGAATAATGGGCAAATATCTTAGCATTGCTTTGAGTCAACCCAAACCTTTCGGTGGACATTGAGTAAACGTAAATATCGTGCATGATAGATAGCAGATGGTAATGAAACTACAAAGAAACTTTGCATTCTGAGTTCAAATCTCATTGAGACCACGTTTGCCTTTCGTGATTTAGAGATCGATAAATGAGGTAGCAGCTCAGTCCTGGCACGGCCCTCTATCCCTCTAGCTATCACATTCGAAGATGTTTGTACCTGTAATTCAAAACGTTCAATCTCGTCACACATTGTGTCACCTGAATTCTGCATTGAGAATTCGACATCGAGAATTACATGCGTCTGTGGAATACTTAACCACTTGCACACTAATTCAATTAGCATATAATTCAATTGATCAAACAATTGTTGTTTTAATTATCATTATTAAAACAAATCTTAAGACGGCGAGCTGGCAGAATCGGTAGCACGCCGGGCAAAATGCTTAGCGGCATTTCGTCCGTCTTTACATTCTGAGTTCAACTCTCGCCTTTCATCCTTTCGGGACCGATGAAATAAGCACCAGTTACGCACTGAGGGCGGGGTCGATGTAATCGACTAGCTCCCACATCGAATTAATTACGATGTTTCTTGTTGATTCTTGACGTTCTGGGTTCGAATCACACCGACTTCAACATTACTTTTCTTCCATTTGAGGTAGATAAATAAAGTACGAGTGTTAGGTATGGCCCCTTATTCTTCTAGTTGTTATTTCCTGAAGGATATCACTGAATCTAGGGTGGCAGCGGTGAGTGATCGTTTGTGTCTGCTCGCGAATACTCAGGCACCTAAAACAATTAGTGAAAGCACGGTACTATCCTTGATTTTGAATGCTGGCTCTTGTAGTAGTAGTAGTAGTAGTTAGTAGTAGTAGTAGTAGTAGCTCCCTCCACCAAAATTTCAGGCCTTGTGTCTATGGTAGAAAGGATTATTAAGACAAATCTTTTAAAATAATATGTATAATTGTGTGACAATTTCAAATAAGAATAATTTTAGACTGATTTGTTATATACTCTCTTACTCTTTTACTTGTTTCAGTCATTTGACTGTGGCCATGCTGAAACACCGCCTTTAGTCGAGCAAATCGACCCCAGGACTTATTCTTTGTAAGTCTAGTACTTATTCTATCGGTCTCTTTTGCCAAAACGCTAAGTTACGGGGACGTAAACACGTACCAGCATCGGTTGTCAAGCGATGTTGGGGGGACAAACACAGACACACAAACGTATATACCGTATATACACATACACACACACACACACACACATATATATATATATATATATATATATATATATATATATATATATATGCACGACGGGCTTCTTTCAGTTTCTGTCTACCAAATCCACTCACAAGGCTTTGGTTGGCCCGAGGTTATAGTATAAGACACTTGCCCAAGGTGCCACGCAGTGGGAATGAACCCGGAACCATGTGGTTAGTAAGCAAGCTAGTTACCTCACAGCCACTCCTACTTAGATAATTGCGTAAATACCATTTGAACACATCGCCGAAACCGACGAAGATCCTTTTACTTATAAAACAAGGAAAGGCGGAATCGAACCAGAAAACTAGAAACTAGTTTTCTAACTCCGATCGTTGAATTAATATATTCAGTGATAACCACAGAAATGAAATACTTAATAGTTACTTATTTCTATTTAGATTTAGGGTGATATCTATATCCTAACTTTGTATCTATATCTATGTCTGTATCGATATCGATATTTATATCGTTATTTATGCCACCTTCACAACGTATCTGTATTGATTTCTCTTATAAATCGATTTTTCCGTTCCAAACTGTTTTATCTTTTATCTTATACTTTTTCTCAGTCATTAGATTGCGACCATGAATGAATCGATTCCAGTACTTCTTTGCCTGTTTTTGGGAGGGTGGGGTCCCCTTAAGTCTGGTACTTATTCTATCGGTCGTTTTTGCCGAACCGTTAAGTTACGGGGACGTAAACACACCAACACCGGTTGTCAAGAGCCAATAGTACACGCACTTTTACTTGTTTCAGTCATTAGACTGCGGTCATACTGGAGCATCACCTTGAAGAATTTTAATCAAACGAATCGATTTCAGTACTTTTGTTTTTAACCCTGGTACTTACTTTATCATTCTATTTTGCCGAACTGCTACTTACAGGGACATAAACACACCAACACCAGTTGTCGAGGCACAAAAAGTCACACACAGAGGCATGGTTGTGGGGTAAGAAGTTTGCTTCCCAACCAGATGGTTCCGGATTTAGTCCTACTGCGTGACACCTTGAGCAAGAGTCTTCTACTATAGCTTCGTGAGTGGATCTATAGACAGAAACTGAAAGAAGCCCGTTGTGTATATAGCTACGTGTGTTGGTCTTTATGCCTTTGTTTACCCTCCACCCTACCCCCATCGCTTGACAACTAGTGTTGGAATGTTTACATACCTATAACTTAGCGGTTTGGAGAAAGAGACCGACAGAATCAGTTCCAAGCTTAATAAGTAAACAAAGTTCAGGGATCGATTCCTTCAACTGAAATTCATCAAAAAGCGCTACCCCAGCATGGCTGCAGTCTAATGATTGACACAAGTTATATCAATTTGAATACACTACTGAAAGAGCTACTGACAGTTTCATGCTTTTATGATATATGAACAGGCATATTTATAGAATACGCCATGTATTTAATTTGATATTTATCTCTCACTTGATGGATTACTTTTTTTTTTTGTTGATTCTACCTTACTCTTTTCTCTTTTACTCTTTTACTTGTTTCAGTCATTTGACTGTGGCCATGCTGGAGCACCGCCTTTAATCGAGCAACTCGACCCCAGGACTTATTCTTTTGTAAGCCCAGTACTTATTCTATCGGTCTCTTTTGCCGAACCGTTACGTAACGGGGACATAAACACACCAGCATTGGTTGTCAAGCAATGCTAGGGGGACAAACACAGACACACAAACACACGCATATATATATACATATATACGACAGGCTTCTTTCAGTTTCCGTCTACCAAATCCACTCACAAGGCTTTGGTCGGCCCGAGGCTATAGTAGAAGACACTTGCCCAAGGTGCCACGCAGTGGGACTGAACCCGGAACCATGTGGTTGGTAAGCAAGCTACTTGCCACACAGCCACTCCTGCGCCTTATTAGATCTTTAAACAAACACACACACATACATACATACTCATTATCCTTATTGTTACTTTTATTACACTTGTCTTTTAATTCTATTACTTTTATTTCTTATTTTATTTTTTAACTTTTATTTTTTTCTTTCTATCTTATACACGCTAATCTCTCTATATATAAACGGCAGTTTGTCTGTCTGTGTGTCTGTGTGTCTGTTAGGTTGTACCCTCACCCTGACCACGGCTTTCAACCGATTCTGATGAAACTTGACACACACATAGCCCAATGTCATAATTCAAAACTAACGCAGCGAAAATTTTGAAAAGTTCCCCCAGTTCTGAAAAAAATCGATAAATTCGACATGGGGTCGACAATCAGAAACACAAACCACAGACTGTCTAGGGGACGCAACTCGACCTTTTTAACTCTCAAAAAAATTTACCATCATTTTTTTCCATTTTTTTGCTATTTTTTGGCTATAACTCTCTAAAAATGCTTTATAGTTATTTCTCTTACAAACCCGAGCAACGCCGGGCGATACTGCTAGTTAAATATAAACTCAATTCAATCTATTTAACATTCATTCTATGCTGAATGGTGCTGCAGTATGGGCAGATTTTTGAAATCCAATGAACCTTTATACAAATATATTTTTTCAAGGAGATATAAAACTATTATAATGGGTACTTATGTACTTTTTATTTTGTGATGTAATCTTTGGACTAACAATGTTTGCGGCTGAAGAGAGCTTTAAACCATCTTTTATGTCAATAATATACTGATGTAATAACAAATTGTTTATAAAGCTTGAAGCACGTGTACCGCGATGTCCTTTGTGTTCTGTTTTTAATTTGTTTGATATATATACTTATGTCTATATATATATATATATATATATATAGAGAGAGAGAGAGAGAGAGAGACACACACACACACAGATATATATATATATATGCTGGGCTTCTTTCATTTTCCGTCTACCAAATCCACTTACAGGGCTTTGTTCGGCCCTAGACAATAGTAGAAGACACGTGCTCAAGACTGAACAAAGAACCATGTGGTCCGGAAGCAGACATCTTACTGCACAGTCACACCTAAACCTTGTACAATTTGTTTGGCAAACAAGTGTAAGCTAAACCTCGGAAGGAAAAGAGCAGTGGAAATTAATTTTACGGAAGACAACGGAGTGTTTTCAGAAAGAAAAATTACGTTAGATGAGACGAGCCATCAAGAGAATGTCTAAATGGTTGATCGATCTATAATAATAATATCAACCAAGCGTCGATACTAATATCAACGTTTGGCTAATAATATCAACCAAACGTCTCAGAACTCCAACCACACTGTAACATTTTAAGGAAGGAATGGCACATAAAGTAATGGCCTAGAAAATTTATGAAATGGCTCTGCTTTGGCTGGAATGCATATAATCATAGGTCGAGGTTGATCTGGAGCTAAACAAGAACGACAACAACTTTAGAAGGAATAAACCTCCAGAAAATTCTATAGAATAGTGTGGAGATTCTGTCAGAATTTAAAAGATGAACAGTTTATTGAGAGAAAGAAATTTGGAGAAACAATGCTACTTTGCGTGATTTACCAGAATAAAAATGAAGAGAAGGCTTCTGGAGGAAAAAGACAGGTTTGCCAGTCCTCAATAAGGCGTTTAATTTTTAAAAGAATGTGTTTGTTATATTTGGCACTTATAAAAGTTGTTATTTGGAAAAGTAACCGGAAAATACGGTGAAATTGCCGCTGGTTTCCACAATAATAGAGTCCTTACCAATACCAACGACCATTTGTCTCCTTGGATTTGGTTTTATCCAAATTTCACATTATTTTAACAACGACTGTTAATTTGTAAATAAAAGGGTTATTTTTTTTAATTGGTGACAGAATTATACCCCACCCCCCAAAAAGAGAGAAGTTATTTTACCTACATTTTCATTCTTAATACGTTGCAGTAGATTTGAACGTGGATATACTAATCACTGTTGTGTTTTTGTCTACACAGGACAACTCATTTCAGACACTGTGTTTCCACAATATACTCGATTCAATAAGGTAAGGAGACTTTAAGACACCACGCTGTTTCGACTTGGTTGTATCTCTTCAGTCAGAGCTACCTGTGGATTAATTAAGATTTAGAATTATAGAAATTAGTCACTATGTGTGCTGATGCCTCCCAGGCCAACAATAAATTGCGCATGCACAGAAAACAGCAAAAATGAAAACAACTATCCTGGTTGTCTATTGCTGTGACACTGGAGCATCGGATAGAATTAATTACGATGTTTCTTCTTGATTCTTGACGCTCCGGGTTCGAATCACACCGACGTCAGCTATACGTCGCTTCTTTTGAGGTCGATAAATAAAGTGCGAGTGTATGGCGTGGTCCTTTATTCTTCTAGTTGTTATTTCCTGAAGGATTTCAGTGAATCTAGGGTGGCAGCGGTGAGTTATTGTTTGTGTCTGCTCGCGAGTACTCAGGCACCTAAAATAATTAGTGAAAGCACGGTACACGCTGATACTAAACTATCCTTGATTTTGAATGCTGGCTCAAGTAGTAGTAGAAGTAGTAGTAGTAGCTGTTGTTGCTGTAGGGAGGTGGTAGTAGTGTTGATGGTAATGTTGGCACTGCTGCTGCTGATTCTGCTGCTGAAGGTTGTATTATTATCATTATTGTTCTTCTTCTTCTTCTTCTTATTATTATTATTATTGAGTGAGAGAGCAGTTCATGCCATCAAAGTGACACTGGGGTAAAATATACGAAGCCCAGTATAGCCATCATGACTACCCATCTGATAAGGGTACGCCAGGTACATGCATCACAACCATATGTGCGCGACATGGTGATCTCATATCAAGATAAACAGCACATGACCTTGCAGGTGGGGCCCAGTTAAAAATTTCTTCAGGTTGAGTAGCTCATCCCGCTCAAAAGGTCCCTGAATAAGGGTTGTTTAAGGATGTTGAAAGAACCACCCATGTTTCCAGAGGTGAATTATTCAAACCCCAAAGAATCCCTCTCAACACATGGCTATGATGCTCCCCCCACTACTTCTGTTCATGATCAGAGATGCACATATCGTCAGCCACTAAGGGACATGGTCAACTGGTCAAGGTCAAACAACTGACAAGCAAATCTGTGGTATCGAGCAGAATATTTGCTGTAGCCCATCTTTTATACCAAGACAAAACAATGTACATGATAACACTTCCAATCAGTTAAGATCAGAAGCCATGAAAGCCACTGCCTGGTACTGCATCAGGGCATAATTATTATTATTATTATTATTATTATTATTATTATTATTATTATTATTATTATTATTATTATTATTATTTCGTTTTATGGATTGTTCAGTTTTACGTATTCTATTATATTTTACATATTTTAACAGCTGTATTATTTCACATAGTATACTTGCGAACAATCTTCAGGAAAAAAGGAAAATTCAACAGCCAATTTTGGTAGAACAGTATTCTATTGAAATTTTCAGTATGTGTATTCTTTAAGTTTACACTAGAACTACAATGAGCAGAAACTAGAACATCAATATTGATTAGACAATATAGATATCAAGTGGTATATGTTTGGTAGGAACGCAGGTGATCGAACGAAAAATAGATTTTAGAGGTTTTTTTAATATACGATTATTTGTAAAATTTAATCGTTAATTCTAGTGATGTTTCGCTTGCAGTATATACTATTTCCGAAGAGAGGGGGAATTGTATAAGGATCTACTATTGTTGTTGCTCAGTTTGTTTGCTTTTGTTTTTGTTTTTTACTAAAATGCATCGTTTTCAGAACTTGTCTTGACTGAACGCAATTTCAATGTTCATCTATAAGTGGTGAGTTAAGTTTGAACTTAAAAGATTTATTTTGGTACATATTTGTTAAATCCTTTTGTTATCATATTTGTGTTGAATATTCTGCCCTTTTTTAATTAATTTTGAAACTAATGAAGAAATTAGTAAAATAATTTAGTAAAAAGCTGATGTTTGGAACATAAATTAACATAAAATTTAATGGATGGTTTTAATTCAGATTACTTTAAATCAAAATATTTATATCGTAGAACCAAGAGCGATCTCGGTCAGGTTGGCATCTACAAAAAGAGGTGTGACAGAGTCCGTGGTTTGTCGGACAACCGGACGAGATGTTTATTAGTCATAACCTGTTACTAATATTGCAATGGCTCATTTGAGAGTTGAGCATTTTGGCCACTGACTAAACGAAATGATGTCGAGTCAACAGAGGGATAAGCCAACAAGGATACCTCTATGAAGATGCTCCAACTGCTAGAAACAGTAACCAAATATCCCACAAATGACAGTTTACTCTCTTGAAATAGAAAAAAACATGTTGGATATTTTTAGTCTACCTAGATATACTACGCCTGAAAATAAGTACGCTAAGCATTAAAAAAGGGCTGAATTGTTTTCGATCATAGATCTGTTTTATCAAGGCTGTCCCTTGACTAAATAAGAATATTATGTTGATGATAAGGCACGAACTACCAACACGGTTCGTTGTAGGACACTTTTTTTTTACTTGGCCATCCATCGTTCTCGTATCAGTTAAATATTTAATAACTTATTAACAATGTTAATCAGAGGCATTGCTTTATAAGTGTGCTAAGTCGATACAGATACAACATCGATCTTCCGGAACAGTTGGTACCAAAGATTTTCCGGTTCACTGATTTTTCCGAATAAGGGGTGGCCACCTTTTTCAATACGCTCTAAATTAAACAAATGTTAAATTTACTTACATAATTAAATGAAATACAAATTAGTATACATGATACAGGTTTATTGATACTGTACTGTGCAAGGTACAAGTTAACTAGTCTAGTGATTGCAGAGATTTAAGTTTCCTGATCTTATATTAGTGCGGATTATAAAAAATTCCGGACCATCAGTCTCAGGAAGTTAGGGTTGTACCTATATTTATTTATTTTTTTATCTAGTTTCAGCTCACAAGCTGTGGCCATGCTGGGGCACCGCCATATATGACAGAACTTTTAGTACTTCAGACAAAATGCCTTCCGCTAGTTCATCCAGTCTTGAAGTCAAATTCTATTGGCGACATCGTTGACTTTCAATTTTCTGGGATTGATAAAATAAACTTCTAATCAAGTAATGGGATTAAGATAATGGGCTTATTATTATTATTATTATTATCATTATTATTATTATCATTATTATTATTATTATTATAATTATATAAGGCGGCGAGCTGGCAGAAACGTTAGCACGCCGGACGAAATGCTTAGCGGTATTTCGTCTCCCGCGACGTTCTGAGTTCAAATTCCGCCGAGGTCGACTTTGGTTTTCATCTTTTCGGGGTCGATAAAGTAAGTACCAGTTGTAAAGTAAGTACCAATATTTCGACACTTCGTGTGTCTTCCACAAATTCAAAATAATCATACATATATAACTATAAATGCATATATATAAATATACACACACACACACATACAAACATATATATATGTAAATATATATATAAATACTTGTGCGTTCATGTATATATATATATATATATATATATTGCATGCTTATGATACGTTTTTGAAAATATCTCCTGTAATGAAATAGCAATATCACGTACATACACACATGCATGCATGAATCTAAATATACACAAATTTACATTTACTCACGTATAGATTTAAAAAATGAGAGAACCGAACACATGCATTGACTGACTGAAACATGCATTTATACAAAACAAAAATACAGACAAACATCGTGTATTTAATATTCCGATAACCTCTTCCTCGCAGATTTCATCGTTCATTCAAAATCATCTCATATAAATAGACGCTGGAGGCAAAAACTGATTTTGAAATTATTATTTTGTATTTACATTCTACACTAACACCTGTTATTGACAAGGTGGAGTTAATTATCTCAAAACCGTGTCACAATGACATTGTCATTTGCAACGAAGCAATATGTATTCACTATCCGTATTACCGAAAACATTATAAAAAGCATTACAAGTAACATATTCAAATCAGATCTGTTCAGGTTAATTCTATTCAGATCAGATCTTATATTCAGAGCATATCTATTTCAAGTGTAAGATGATAAAGTTTGAATCATCGTCTCATAGCTATTCCTTGCTAACATTAAAATAGGGTGAACAAAAAACGAAACGATGAGAGTTTTTTTTGTTTTTTGATTTTTCTAAGGCCTTCCTCAAAAATATGCTTTCAATTTTAGTTCTACAAGTTGAATATTACGACAAATTTATCACAGTTCTGAACAACTCTATAAATGGGACGGTAAGATATACGAAGATATGTTTGTAAAATGGTGGTATTTTTTTTTTAGAGATGTACTTGTCATGCATGTGATTTGATATGAGTCTATATCTTAAAACTAAAACAATTGCAGCGTGGGAGACACATGTTAGACTTACAGAAACACAAAAGCTGTTAACTTCTCTTAAATATTTGTTGTTTGTAAAATGGTGTCAAAATTTTCGTCACTGGAAACTGCGACTTGATTACTGTAAACGTTACGTTGAAGTATAATATTTCCAGTGACCAGTGAGTTCCACCGCCGGCAAATTGCCAGAAATATGAAGGAGGTGTACAATCGATTATATTCAAAGGTTGAAAGTTTATTTGACGAAATATTGTTGCTATTAAATTGTAATTCATAGCAAAGTAAGATCTTAGAGTATGCGTAGATAGTTGTGAGAGTTTGATAAACGGTTGTATAACTGAAAAATAATGTGTAACAAAGAAAGGATATAGGGTATAATCACAGGTGCATAACAGTTTAGTAGTGGGTTAAATATTTTGGCCTAGTGCTATAAAAATTGTTAACGGCAGTTTCGCCAAAGTATTAGTGGACCTGTAATAAATATAAAATATTGACCAATGTTCGGGATAATCATAACCTTATATTATTCATTATTAACACTGAGAAATTAAGGTGGCGAGCTGGCAGTATCGGGCGAATTACTTAGCAGTAATTCTTCTGCCAGTCAGCAATGCGGTCGGTGGAAGTTTCACTTTCGAATTCTATCCAGAGTTAGTGGGAGGAAAGAACGAGTCGTGCTCAAGGAAAGGCTGGACATCCACAAAGATCAATTAGTTTAAGAGGGCGAGTTGGCAAAGTCGTTAGCACGTCGGGCAAGACGTTTATCGACAATTCGTCCGTCCTTTCGTTCTGAGTTCAAAATCCACCGAGGTTGTCTCAGCCTTTCATCCTTTAGCACGCCGGGCGAAATGCTTAGCCGTATTTCGTCTACCGTTACGTTCTGATTTCAAATTCCGCTGAGGTCAACTTTGCCTTTCATACTTTCAGAGTCGATAAATTACTCACTGGGGTCGATATAATCGACTTAATCCGTTTGTCTGTCCTTGTTTGTCCCCTCTGTGTTTAGCCCCTTGTGGGTAGTAAAGAAATAGGTATTTCGTCTGTCGCTACGTTTTGAGTTCATATTTCGCCGAGGTCGACTTTGCCTTTCATCCTTTCGGGGTCGATTAAATAAGTACCAGTTACTCACTGGGGTCGATATAATCGACTTAATCCGTTTTTCTGTCCTTGTTTGTCGTCTCTGTGTTTAGCCCCTTGTGGGTAGTAAAGAAATAGGTATTTCGTCTGCCGTTACGTTCTGAGTTCAAATCCCGCAGAGGTCGACTTTGCCTTTCATCCTTTCAGGGTCGATTAAATAAGTACCAATTACGCACTGGGGTTGATGTAATCGACTTAATCCCTTTGTCTGTCCTTGTTTGTCGTCTCTGTGTTTAGCCTCTTGTGAGCAATAAAGAAATAAAAATCAATTAGTTGGTCTTTTCCGGAAGCCCTTTGGAGTGACTTTGCTGCCCATCTTTTCAAAATCGATAAAATAAGGACCAGATGAACCCTGTGATCCCTGTAACCGATTAACCCCTTCCCTCTAAGATTCCTGGTTTTGTTCCAAAATTTGAAACAATTATTATTACTGTTGTTGTTACCGCTGAGGTGTTGTTGCTGTTGCTATTTTGTTGTTGTTGTTGTCGTTGTTGTTGTTGTTGTTGTTGTTGTTGTGTTGTTGTTGTTGTTGTTGTTGTTGTGGATGTTGTTGTTGTTCTTGTTGTTGTTGTTGTTATCTCGATGCCAACCATCATTGACAAAATAACAGCGGCTAAATTTAGATATCTACGAAGTTTCAGTCAAGATATTGGCAACAGTTAGATCCGCTACTTGATATTCATATATATATATATATATAAATATATATTATGCTAAGGGAGAAAATATGGAAATATAAATAACTTGTAATAGGTTGAGGAAAATCGACGGCATGATGAAAGAATATAGCGTTGATGAAAGATACGGTAAACTAGAACTGTAAAAGAAAAAATATATACATTATTGTAGAACGAAGCAGTTAAGATTGCACCGGTATAAAACACATGCTTACAATCTCTGATTTCAATAAGGCACTGACGTCAGCGATTGAAATAAGAGCTTAAGCGAGTCATTCCTCGCCGCCATTACGTTTACGTATACATGCACACACACAAACGCACACAAATACACACATATACACAAACACATGCGCGTGCATACACCTATACGTATATGTATGTGTGTATGCATATATCAATGTATATATATATGAATTTGTGTGTGTATGTATATATATATATATATGTACATTCATATATACACGCGTGCGGATATATACATACATGCATACATACATAACACGTTCCGGTTGGTGATTTCAGTTATCCTAAATACCTATTTCTTTACTACCCACAAGGGGCTAAACACAGAGAGGATAGACAAACGGATTAAGTCGATTATATCGACCCCAGTGCGAAACTGGTACTTTATTTATCGACCCCGAAAGGATGAAAGGCAAAGTTGACCATTGCAAACAGCCGTAGAATTTTAAACGCAGTCTTTTATTTACTTAGCTTTTGTTTTCTTGTTTCTATTATTTTCACATATGCTGTGTTTTGCTTGATTTTATATTTGTCCGTTTGTTTGTTTGTTTGTTTGTTTTATCATGTTAAGTTTGAATATTATCATGGTTGAATTTAGATTCCGATCTTCTATGGTTGATGTTAAAATTGACGCAATAGACTGGTATAGTTCTCTTATGAGTGTCTACAAACAGCGGGTTCAGAACTATTCTTTTTCTTTTATCGTTTTACTTGTTTCAATCACTGGTTCGTGGCCAAGGCGGCGAGCTGGCAGAAACGTTAGCATGCCGGACGAAATGCGTAGCCGTATTTCGTCTGCCGTTACGTTCAGAGTTCAAATTCCGCCGAAGTCAACTTTGCCTTTCATCCTTTCGGGGTCGATTAAATAAGTACCAGTTACGCACTGGGGTCGATATAATCGACTTGATCCGTTTGTCTGTCCTTGTTTGTCCCCTCTGTGTTTAGCCCCTTGTGGGTAGTAATGAAATACATACTATAGCAGTATCTTGAAGAATATAGTCAGGCAAATCTAACCTCCACCCATCAGTAGTAAATCTAATCTCCACCATTTCGCTTAAATCTGGCGGTTATTGTTAAACATTTTTTGTCGAATCATTAAGTTAATGGGACTTGAACAACACTACAGAAGCGCGCTCATACGCACACATACACACACACAGACACACACATGCACACATACACGTATACGACCGGCTTCAACAAAGTTTTCGTCCACCAAATTCATTCACAAGGAATTGATCAGACCGAGGTTATAAAGGAAGACAGTTGCTCAAGGTGCTGCGCTGCGAAACTGAACTCGTAACCACGTGGTTGCGAAGCGAATTTGTTCACCCCACAGTTACGTCTGATCCAATTTAAATATTTGTATATGGAACATAATAATCAGAGTTTGTTATACAAATACAGACTTGATGACGGCGGACTTTATAGAATGTATTCTTATTGGTTTGCATACGCTCAGTTATAATTTTAATATTGAGCATTCCTCACATCCGGCTTTACGTTCTGGGTTCAAATTCCGCCGAGGTCGATTTTGTCTTTCATCCTTTTGAGGTCGATAAAATAAGTACTATTTCAGCACTGGGGCCGATGTAATCGACCTTATCTCCTCCCCGAAGTTGCTGACCATGAGCCAAAATTTGAAATCAATTTTGAGTGTTCTTTCTAAAAGAAAACCTTTAGCAATTCTCCCGTGTCATGAAGGCACCGACATAACCGAGTAATTTCTACCAACATTATAATTGCTTCCAATTTAACACCACAGAAAGCTTATCTTTTTAAGACTTAAATCTGGTTCATTTCTCAACTCACTCGTTAATAATAGTGAAGGCGCATGGCTCAGTGGCCAGAACGTCGGGCTCACAATCACGAGGTAGTGAGGTCGATTCCCGGTCCGAGCTGTGTGTGTTGTGTTCTTGAGAAAAACACTTTATTTCATGTTGCTCCAGTTCACTCGGCTGTAGAAATGAGTTGCGATGTCACTGGCGCCAGGTTGTATTGGTCTTTGCCTTTCCTTTGGATAACATCGATGACATGGAGAGGCGGGGCTGGTATTTATGGGCGACTGCTGGTCTTTCATAAACAATTTTGCCCGGACTTAGCCTTGGAGGGTAACTTTCTAGACGCAATACCATTATCATTCATAACCGAAGGGAGTCTTTGCGCTTTAGCCACTGATAATATCGGATGACCTCTGATTAAAGCTTGAGGCCTCAGAAATGAGATAAGAGAGAATTCATATATTTATTTTAACATATATCTCCGATATTGATTTACCAATATACTTTGTATGAAGAAATCGATATTATGTTCATGTTTATTTACATATTGCGCTTTGTCCTTTGTTTCCGACAACAGAGACAAGATATATCAGCCGAGCTGAGGCTGTATTTTGAAAGATATTTTTATTTTTGATACATACATATATACATATATACATACATACATACATACATACATACATACATACATACATATCCATTTACATATATATATATATATGTATGTATATATGTATATATATATATATATATATATATGTATATATATGTATATATGTATATATATGTATATATATGTATATATATGTATATATATATACATATATATATAGATATATATGTATCTATCTATCTATCTATATCGGTATGTATATATATATATATATATATATATATATAAGCACACACACACATACATATATGCATATACGTATACATATGCATTTGTATATTAACACACGCATATATATCCATATATACATACATTTATACAGACATTCACATATGCATCTATGTGCGTGTGTGTGTGTGCGTGCGTGTGTGTGTGTGTGTGTGTGTGTGTGTGTGTGTGTGTGTGTGTGTGCGTGCGTGCGTGTGTGTGTGTGTGTGTGTGTGTGTGTGTGTGTGTGTGTGTGTTTTCAAATCCTGTCGTTATTGTCTTTGCTTTATATTCCTCTAGGCTCATTCGACTATACTATTCCAATACAAATGTTTGCCATTCTATTGGTTAGACATTAATGCTTATGTAGGAGCGTGTCTTTGTAAATATATATGTGTGTGCGTGTGTGTGAACGTGTGTAAGTATGTGTGTATGTATGTGTGCGCGCGTATTTTTCCGTCAATGAACATTATGTGACTCCATTATAATCCAAAATTGATATCAATTCAAAGTACCAGACATTTATGAAAAAGACGCTGTTAGGTTTCGGTAGACATGAAGTCAAAGTTAAAAGAAAAAACAAAAGACGATGGCGGAAGATACACTCACTGACTGCCAAGAAGGAAAACACGTCAGCTATAAGTCATTTGTAAAAAAAAAAAGATATTCTGGACGAATGCTACTACTAAGATTATGATCTGGCTGCAAGATGGCAGAATGTCAGAATGTATGATTGTAAACAGTAACATGTTCTCAAGAAAACAACTGCTTTGAAACATTGTTGGCATAATTGAAGTTTACCAAATCAAAGTGTAGTGAAAGTTGTTTTGGTTGAACGAACAAAAGCATGTGACCACACACTCACTCATTCACTCCCTCACTCATTCACTCCCTCACTCATTCACTCATTCACTCCCTCACTCATTCACTCCCTCACTCATTCACTCCCTCACTCATTTATTCTTCCAATCATCCACATCATTTGTGTCTTCCTTTTCATTCTCCTTTCAGTGATGATAATGCGAATGTTACTCGTTTTCTCTTGTAGTTTTGAAGTTTTCTATCTGTTAGATATTATCCTGGAACCTTTGTCATTGAATCCACGCACGGAGAAACTGAGATCGGAATGGATTCCTTTGCATAATTGGTTTATTGTAAGAAAAGCTGTTATCGGTTATTTTTCTTTGTTGCACTTATATATCGTTCTTTTAGATCTAATGAAATTGTATTGATACCTGATTTTACAAGCAATCATTCGATCCGAAGAATAAATATATTGAAGATCCATCTAGAAGTACCGTATGCTATTATATAAAAGATACGATGAAAAAGAATGCGAAAAATAGTAGAATGTAAAAATACAAAAGAATCATATAAATTGGAACTAGAAGAGCAACAGGCAAACCAATAAATTATGGAATTAACGGATAATGTTAGTCTGTCATATAATCTAAACTGATTTCTCTAAAAGTTAAAAGTATTGCCATCTCTTGTAAGAGCCTCGGATGTTCTGGGCCAGAGGATTTATTGCAAACTGAGAAGGAAAATAAGCTAAATCGATGATTGAAAGATTGGGAAGTCATTTAAAACATAATCGGTAGGAGTAAAGCGAACATTATTGCCTGGAATATGGCCGATGTGTAAGGGTGGGGATAGACTAAGCATTATCGCCTGAAATGTATGTTTTATGTACGGGTGGAGAAAACAAAAACGCACGGAATTGTATGAGGTTGGAAGTGGTTTTTAACGATCTTCTCTCTCTGGAATGCAGTTGTTTCAGATATTGTTGTTCGTCGTCGTTGCTGTTATTGTTTAACCCTAGGTTGGCTCAGGCCTATGGTCAAAGGTATTCCAGTAATTACCTCACATTTGTTATTCAGGTAATGTCTATCTAGGGCTACATTATTTAACGAGTCTTTCATATTTATGATCCCTTTGCCTCTTGTTATATCCTCATGGATAAACGAAACAACTGCAACAGAGTAATAGCAATATAACTGAAACAAACGGCAGTAACCACACAGAACGAAACAACAATCTTTTAGGAAGCAACAATCACATACGCAACTCGAACAGTAAGCTTTGAACTATCAACGCATGACGAACTACCTCACTTACTCAGACCATTATTATTTATATGCAGTGGTCCAGTCCATTCTCGCCAAGGGGCGTCGTACTCTCGCACAACATTTCCCATTTTGAGATTTCGTGTTACAAAGGAATTAAGAAGTGATATGTATATATAATAATATGAGGATTTCACTGACGATCTGCAGATAAATTGTGTAAGTAAAATTACGTAATTTATTAACAGTGAAACAATTGTTTGGGATTAATCTATATTTTTGTTATTTTTCATTTGTCTTGCTCGCTTACGCTTCTGCTGTGCTAAATTTTCTGGAGAACAATTCTTAGTGGTTGAGACCTATGTGGATCTCTTTCAAGCGTAAGGGCTTCCACATAGTGGTTCCCACTTATATTTATTTATATATATATATATATATATATATATAATATATATATATATATATATATATATATTTATTTATTTATTTTATAGAAGGAGCTTCTACAGGACTAGAACTGTTTCATTCAAAAGAAATCATCAGAAATCATCTTTTGAATGAAACATTCTAGTCCTATAGAAGCTCCTTCTATAAAATAAATTAATTTACTCTGCTATGTATTGAGTACCTTATTTACTGTGGTTAACCCCGACTCAACCCGGGACCTACATATATATATATATATATATATATATATATATATATATATATATATAGTATTTCTTTCGCTGGGGCATTATCTCAAGGTGTTCGGTCTGCTTTCTTTTTCTCATGATGGTCCTACGGGACTCTGTTACTTTTGGTACTGATACATCGAATATTTCACAAAATTCTTCCATGGGAATTTCTTCCTGATCTTGGTTATGCCCCTTCCTTGGTTGGTTTATACGTCTCTTATGTTCACCGTGTGACCCTCTACATCATACTTCCAATTTTTCTGATTTTCATATTTCCTTTACTCCTTTCTTTCTGTAGTAATATCTTATTAAAAATATATTTTATTCTTCTTGCGAACATCAATTCTGCGAGAGACTTCCTTGAATTTATACTTGGACTGGGGGTCAATGTGGATATTTTAAAGAAATTTGTCAGTGCTTCGTTTTTACTTAATTCATTCTTCGCTTTTCTCAACGCTCTTTTAAAGGTGTCCACAAATCTTTCTACCTACCCGTTTGACTTCGGGTGGTAGTGTAGAGAGAAAATATGCTTTATCACAGGCTCTTACAGAAGTTCTTAAATTCATACCCAGAGAACTGCATGTCAGGAACACCGTATCGCGCAAACAATTCGTATAAGAACTTTATAGTTGTCTTGGAGGTTGGTCTATAGTACCTACAAACCTCCGACCACATAGTACAGCTATCTACTACGATTAGATAGCAAATGTCGTTTACCGGTCCGGCATAGTCAATGTGTAACCTAGACCATGGGTTTTCCGTCTCTGGCCACGATTGATATTTTACCGGCTAGGCTTTGACCACGAGCGCGCAACCTCGGTAAGTTTTCGATATCTTGCTTCATTGACGGCTAATATACATAATTCCTCATCAGAGCCTTCTCCTTAGCCATTCTTGGATATCCGCTGTGAAATTGTTGCAATACACCTTTTAGTAATGTAGTTGGAACCACCACATTGAAAGCACCACATTGAAACATTTACGGTTTCAATCGCTGCAAACGGTACTTTTCTGCTTGCTTTAAATACAGGTACAGCGTTTTCACTTACTTGGAAATAGGCTTCCGTCTTTTTAAATCCTCTGATCATACTTGTGAGAACAGTTTTTTTCAGTTCTTTGTTCAGTTCTTCCGAAGACTTGTTTTTAACGGGACAACCATTCATGTTATTGCAGCAAAGATTTATGGGGAGGTACCATAAATCGAATAGTTCTAACCAATCTGTACCAAACAGATTGATTGTATTATCCACATCAAATAATTTTGCTTCGCGTGTCTCTCCTCGAAATGTGACGCTGATATATGTTTTGCCCATGAAATGTAATTTATCGCCAGTTATACCACGCGCTATTTTCGCTGTTTTACTTAATCTCGGCTTACCAATTTTTTTCCAAGTATCCGCACTTATAATCGAGATGTCACTACCTGTGTCTTGTTCTACAGTGAGAACTGTGTCCTAGCTTCTGACAATTATAGCACTTTTCGTTTTTAAACGGACAATCCCTTTTGTAGTGTAGGCCTCCACAACCATAACACGGATTGGGGCCTGACACTTATTTTTTTATTATGCTTCCCGGGACGACACATTTGAATTTTTGCAGTCTTTATCTTGTATTTTTTTCACATCATGTTTAAGATTTACCATAGTCTGACATTCTTCTGCGATGGTCCATAGAAATAAATCTTGGTTCGCTTGCTCCATTTTCAAGAGAATACTTGCCCGAATTTCTCTATCTTCAGGTCTTTGCAAGATGTCCTTGCCATAAGTCCTTGAACGAAGATACATGGTTTGAACATACCCTGTGTGAAATTCTGGACTTTGAAATTTTCGCACATACGGTTGACTACTCCGGCGTAGGTGATAAAATCTTCCTCTTCATTTTTTTGTTAAGTTCCAACACTCCATTCTGGTGTTGAATAATGAACTTCTATCACAAATTTTTTTTGAAAGTAGTTCCTCGGTTTCTTGGAAACCAATCTCGGTCGAAATTTTGAGCAGAATAATGTTACAGTAACGCTCATGTTCGATAGGAGCTACCTTGCGTAGTAAAAGCCTTATTTTCTGCTCCTCCGACCATGACTTGTACTCGTTAAAAATTTCCTCGTATCTTCCATAATACGCGGGACACGTAATACCCTTCTCCGGATTATAAGTAAATTCAGAAGTTGCGTTGGCCACGCCTTTTGGCGTAAACGAGCTTAATGGATTTTCAGACTTCGCCGACTGTAACTCAATTAATTGTTATTGTTGTTGTACTTGTTTTTGCAGCTCTTATAGTTGTTCCTGCTGTTTTTCTTGAAGCTGTACTACTGCGGCTAATAGGTTTTCCATGATTCAGAAATTTTCAAATAATCAATATGAGTTTCGAACGATCCTCGTCGCCAGAAGTTATATCTTCATGGATAAACGAATACACTGCAACAGAGTAATAGCAATGTAATTGAAACAAACGGCAGTAACCACACGTAACGAAACAACAATCTTTTGAGAACCAGCAATCCAACACGCTTAACTCAAACTGTAAACTTTGAATTCCAACTTCGAACTATCAACACACGAACAAGACGGCGAGCTGGTAGAAACGTTAGTGCTCCGGGCGAAATGCTTTGCGGTATTTCGTCTGCCGTTACGTTCTGAGTTCAAATTCCGCCGAGGTCGACTTTGCCTTTCATCCTTTCGGGGTCGATAACGTAAGTACCAGTTTCGTACTGGGGTCTATGTAATCGACTTAATCCCTTTGTCTGTCCTTGTTTGTCCCCTCTATGTCTAGCCCCTTGTGGGCAGTAAACAAATATATCAACACACGAACTGTTAAACTAGCACGAACTACTCAGACCGCTACTATCTATATGTAAAGGTCCTGTCCATTGTCGCCAGGGGGCGTCGTACTCTCACACCGCACCTCTTTTTTCCCCTTTCCCTCTTCACTTGGACTCCACCTTGGTTCGACTTTGCTCAATGCTTTTGCTCTCATCTCTTACTCAGACCTTTCTTAACATCTGTTTCACACCTGATTCAGATCATCTCTCTCTCTCTTGTCTTCCACTCTTTACTCACGACAAAATATCCTATGAATAATATTTGTTTTGGAACTCTACTCTACGTGTCCACATTCTTTCTCATGTTCCTTCATTTTCCGTTCCCCATTTCCGCTTCACAACTTTCTCCTTCTGCTCGACCTAAGGCATTAGGCATCTTCTCCCTTTCTTCTCTAATTTTAACTCCATTCCTACTTCATTGACCTCGTACTACAGACTTTTAACACTCACACCACTTTCTATATTGCTCCTTCATTTTCTTCATTTTCTAGCTTCCAACCAAAGTGTCAACACTTTTCTCCTGCTACATATTCGGACTAATATTCTCATCTTGGCTGTTATACTCACAACGTTTCGACCATTGAGAACTTTAGACCGAAATTCAAACATTTTATCTCTCTTGTCATCGTTTTCAAACGTACAGCAAAGGCTCGAAACTTCAAATTATTCACTACCCATAACAAAAAAACATGCCGGCATTGTAAAGTGTTGACTAAAATACTTAATGTGGTGGACTAAAAAGAATGCTAAATCGATTGAACTTTTATCATAATTGGGAGAAACATTTTTAATGGTTCTTGTCATTCTGTAATTTATATTGATTAAATATTGATTTTAAATTTTTACACAAAGCCAGCAAGTTGGGTGGAAGGGATAAGTCGATTATACTGACTCCAGTGCTTAAATGATACTTATTTTATCGACCCCTAAAGGATAAAAGACAAAGTTAACCTCGGCGGAATTTGAACTCAGACCGGAAAGACGGACGAAATGCCACTAAAGCATTTCACTCGGTGTTCTAACAATTCTACCAGTTCGTCGCCTTGCATTGAGTGAACATTAAATTTACACATACAGTGGAGAGTGAGTCTAATTTTTATGTCAGTATCCTTACTCCTCCGGTACGTTTTGGTATTATTAGGATTTTGTCGGAAGTATTGTCTTGCATGTAGTTGGCAGAGAACGAATGGCATCCAGGTTTATTTTTAATTAATCGACATTTCCTCACGACCAACGTAACTTTGACCATGTCGAGGTGACTAAAGTAGAGTGTCACTAACCAGTTTCACCTTGTTTTAACAGTGTCCAGCAAAGTGAACCCATTTTTTTTTATCTATGATGGTGTTTGATATTTTAGGATGCTTACTAATTTAATCGCTCCTTAATAGTGCATTTTCCTAGATATGTTCGAAATGGCACAAAACACGCGCACTTAAACGCTATCCAGCATCGTTTCAAAGTTTCTAGTTATTGTGCATGTTTTTTGTCTTTTTTTTATTCTTGACCTCTAGGATTCAAAATGCCGGTTACCCGGTTTCCATGGCGTATAAGTGATCGAGATCAAATATTCTTCTGAATGGGACACCGGTTCGTTGCACGGTTCAAAGCCAGCAATCTTAAAGGGAGAAGACAAGCCGATGACGTCGACCGCAGTACTTGACTTGTGCTTTATTTCATTGACTCCGAACGTATGAAAGGGAAAATAGGCATCGGCAGGATTTCAACCTAGTAAAGAGCCGAGAAAATGCCGCTAAGCATTTTACACCATGTGCTAGCGATTCTGCCTGCTCGACGCTTTAGTGTGGATGTAGAAGAGCCGTAAAGATACATAAGAGCCAGCCGTCCCCCGCGGACGAATATGGCTTTGTAACATGTACCACGCTTCCGCTAATTAATCAATATGCTTTTGTATTCACGAGCAGATACAGGCGCTCTCTCGACTCTCTCTTCTTTTGACCCAGTGGAGGCATCCAGAATCTGACAGACGGACGAGAGAGAGGGGGAGGGAGAGAGGGAGAGTGATAGGGAGGAAGGGAGGGAGGGAGGGAGAGAGAGAGAAGGAGAGAGAGAGAATTGCGTCCGCACTCGGACTTTTGTTTTTAGCTAAGTAGACTGTGAAATGAACTGTCTTCCTCAAGGACACCACGCACGGTCCCGTCCAGGAATTGAATCCACGACATTACGTGAGCCTCCCGAACACCATAAGCATTTGACCAAGCACCTTCATTCTCACATTCAACTACTGCGTTGTAGAAGTTCTTTTTCAGATTCTCTGGGAACTTTGATTTCCACTATAAAGACTCAGTATAAAATGATAAATCAAGGAATTTGAAAACTAACTTCTTTCGGGCAGTGATGGAAATTGTATAGTGAAGGTTCGTGACCTAGTGGTTAGTGTGTTCGGCTGACGATCATAATGTCGTAGGTTCGATTCTTGATCCAAGCGGCGTATTGTGTTCTTGAGCAAGGCACTTCGTTTCACATCGCTCCAGTCTACTTAGCTGGTAACTAATACCAGCTGAGTATTGATGCAGCTCTCTCTCTCTCCCTCTCTCTCGTCTCTTTCCCGCTCTCTTCCTCTCTTTCCCTCCCCCCTCTCTCTCTCTAGCTTCCACACCCTGCATGTGCCACTAGATCAAAGAGTGTGAGACTAAAGAGTGTATCTATATCTGCGGGCGACATCATAGGCAACTGAAGCAATTAGCGAAAGCATTGTACAGGCTTCCAATTCGTAATCGTTTCACCAGTGACAGCTAACCCTAATGAATCTTTGTTACTTTATGGCTCTTCCACTGAGAGATTGACTTTAATCCTTAAGACTATTCGTTAATTAGTCAAATTAAGTAAATGACATTGAGGAGTTTCTCAAGGACGCCTTCTGCACGTTTCGACGCATAAGAGAACTTCGCCATTGATGTATCTTCTCTGTATTAAATCAGCCTCTTTTGTTTCTATGTCTGGTTTCTAGTCCACTCAGATGACAAAAAGGAATAATGCCTATGATGGTATTATTGATGATGATGATGATGATGATGAGGATGATGATGATAATGATGATGATGATGATGATCTTGATTTTTTATTGGCCACAAAGTATCAAAACATTGGGGAGCATATCACAGGGTGAAATACAACATGTAAAAGTTGGGGTTTACATAAATTAGTAGGGAATCAACAGTAATTATGATATAACAAAAGATATGAAGAATGAAACAATAATAATGTGAGCACTCAGGGAGCGCAAACCTCCGCCAACGCAACACCAATGTCCTCTCAAGGATTAACCGGAGATGATTTTTAAAATGAAAATATCTGAAGTAAATTCCTTCAATGAATATCAGGAAACCTTTCAGATTTCTCTTCTCTTAAATTCCGGTCTTTCTATAGTGATCCTGTTGTTTTATGTATATACATACATACATACATAGATAGGTAGGTAAGTAGGTAGGTAGATAGATAGATAGATAGATGATATATAGATATTATGCGTCGGTATCTGTATTTGTCCCCACTATCGCTTCACAACTGGTATTGGTGTGTTGATGTTCCCGTAACTTACCAGTTCGGCAAAGAAATCAATAGAGTAAGTATAAGGCTTAAAAATAAAATCGATACATTCGACTAAAAATTCTCCAAATTTTCCAACGTGGTGCTCCATCATGGCCGCAGTTTAATGACTGAAACAATTAAAAGTGAGAGCCAGAGAGTTGTTATTTCTGTTTGTTTTATACAACGCGACAGGACATAAAACTCGCGGACCACAAAACCTTTTGTGTGAACCACAACAGTAATCACAATTGTAGGCTGTCTGAATGTTTCTTAATAGTTTCTCGTAATCAGGAAAGTAAGGGCAAGGAATACGATAACAGAATGAAGTTGTCGTTAATAATCTCCAACATTTACGTGTCTTAAGGGAGTCTGTTTCACTTCACATACATGAGAGCTATCAATAGAAATTTTGATGATACGTGTAACTATTTTCAAGCAGTATTAAGTTAGATTAATATCTCAACAGGAACGTACGGTATCGATAATCGATCATTGAATGATATATCTTTTACCTTTGTCATATGCTAATCAGTATCTATACACTACACCCATCTTATATACGAGTTCTAGAAACAATACAGAACGTATTCGAAATAAATGTCTTTAATGGTAATCGATACGACAAGCCCTCGGCTGAATAGTTGGAATTTTATTGACAAGGCAGATTGCAGCTCTCAGGTAAACGACGCAGATCGCATAAAATATAACAAACTTTGACGTTGACCAATAGATATTATCATGGTGATCAAGCAGCCGTGGCTTTGTGGTAAGAAGCTTGCTTCCCAACCATACGGTTCCGGGTTCAATCCCACTGCGTGGCACCTATGCACATGTGCCTTCTACTATACCCTTAAGTTGACAAAAGACTCGTGAGTGGACTTAGTAGACGGAAACTGAAAGAAATCCGTCTTGTGTGCGTGTGTGTGTGTATGTCTTAGTGTGTATTTGGCCCCTACCACCGCTTGATAACCGTTGCTCGTGTTTCACGTCACCGTAACCTAGCGGTTTAACAAAAGAGACCGATAGAATAAGTAATAAGCTTTTAAAAATGGTATGTACTGCGGGCGATTCATTCGACTAAAACACAAGAAACATTCTCTAAGGCGGTGCCCAAGCATAGTACTCCAGCATATGCATATATATATATATATATATGTATATGTATATATAGTGCAGGCTTTGCTTATTAGAGAAAATGCACATCTTATTCAAAGACAATAATTCTTTGAATCAAAGAAGTGAGTTAATGAACTTATGTAGGCACGCGGCTAAATTTAAAATGTCGAATATAAATATACCATATGGATAGAGTATATATTTTGTATTTTGATTTTTGATTTTGATTTTGACTCTTGAGCGCTACGACGGATCTATAGCAAAGTCTTATTGTTTCTACATATATATTAGGAAAAACCTACAAACTTTGTTTTCATGTTATTGTATTGCATAGGATTACCTTAATTATTTATATTACCTTGATTATTTATAAATGACCCAAAATAGGATGTTATATTTTATTTTATATGTCTTTCGTATATATTTTTATTAATGCACCCATTTTTTTTAAAAGCAATGTTTTTTTAAAAAAAAGCAATGTTGTCAAAATTAGAATGTTTATATAAGTATGTGTATAGCAAAGCATATGTATTTGTAAGCATGCGTATCTGTGTATGTGTAAGTGAAAGTATGCTTGTGCTTAAGCACGCATACACACGACGGTATGTATATGTATCAATTCAAACTTGTGTATGTATACTGGCCTCTATAGATGCCAATAACATCGCTACAAGTTCCTTTTTCTCTCTTTCCCTTTCTTTCGTTCCCCCTCCTTGCTCAGTATATGAGAATTGCTACATAGATGAATTTTAGCTTGCGTGCGAGACGGTTTGCGTGAATATATGTACACATGCTTTTATGTGTATAATTTAGATTCATATTCATACGTCTGTATATGTATGTATGGCGTTTACGCGCATCCTTTTGTGTATGTTGATATATATATGTGGATTTTAATATAAATATGTATTGCAGTATTTATAACGGGTTTAATTTCTATGCATTAATTTGTACTGTCTTCATTAACGGCAATAGGTTTTTTCCTCGGTTTTTTCCTCGGATTTTATAATTTTTATAATTTTTATAAGTTTTTTTATATATATATACATATATTTTTGACCTTTTTGTTTATCGCTCGAAGATTGACCGTTTTTTCTAAAGGGCCAATCAAACAAGTCCATTTCTTTTTAAAGGTGTAGCGTTTGTAAGAGTATAGATTGAATTAATATATAAGTTCCATTCTAGCAAAAACTGTCTGATGAACGGCAACGAGAAACTCAGAGTAACAGATTTTGTTGAATTTTCTGCTGCTTAAAATAAAGTATATATATATATATGTATGTATATGTATATGTATATATATATATATATATATATATATATATATATATATATATATATATATATATATATATATATATATATATATAATATATATATATATATTATATATATATATATATGTATGTATGTATATATATATATATGTGTGTATGTACATTGGACAAGTGTCTTCTACTATAGCCTCCAGCCTGCCAAAGCCTGTGAAATGATCTGGTTGAAGGAAACTGAAAGAAACCCGTTGCATGTATATGTGTGTGTTTTTTTCTCTGTGTTTGTCCCCCCCTCCTTACCACCATTACTTGACAACCGATATTGGTGTGTTTACGTCCCATATCATAACGGTTCGGCAAAAAAGAGGCCGATAGAATAAGTACCAGGCTTACAAAGTATGAGTCCTGGGGGCGATTTGTTCGACTCAAAGGCAGTGCTCCAGCATGGCGGCAGTCAAATGACTGAAGAAAGTAAAAGAATAAAAGAATTTATATATACAGGGTGCGGTGAATAAATTGTCGTCTAAATTATGCAAAAATGGAAATAGCTTCTGTGGCATGGGGCAGGGTCCTGTTGCCAGACACAGGGTCTTCCAGCAGCCACCCTCTTGATCCAGGGCAGCACTACCTCCTCCAGGCACTTGACAAAGGGTTCCGTATTGCAACTGAGGCCATGTTGGAAGATGGATGGAGGCATAACGTCGACGTCACTGGTGATCATTCCAAACACCATGATGTCGGCTGGATGTTTGATTGGATGTTTGATTTTTATCAGGTTTTGTGGATGCGGCAAGACAACAGTCATTCTGGGTTTCACCATCTGTTCGTAATGGAGCTTCCAGCGCCAGTGCCAAGCAATACACCATGTCGTTCCAAATTTCTGGCAGAGTGTATTGAGTCATGGAGCAGTTTCTCTCACAGAGAGTGCCCAATTGACAAAATCAAAAGCAGACAATAGGCATGCGCGAAATAAAAAATATCAAATGGCGACAGCTTACCCATCGCACCCTATATGTAAGTATGTATGTATGTATGTACGAGTGAGTAGTCAAACGAAAGACTCCAATGTCCGAAGATTAGCTACACGCTTGAAACACAGGGTACCAAAGAGTTTAAATTACATTGCTTTGATCAATATATATATATATATTATATATATATATATATATAATATATAAAATATATATATATATATATATATATATATATATATATATATATACTTTATAATTAGGTTTCAGCAACGATTTGCTTCACCACATACCGAAGTTTAGAAATAGCAGTCAAAAAATCCTAGCTATTCCTTCTACTTTAAAAGGGGCTGAACCCTATTTATAAAGTATTACCATGAAATGGTCTTTTTCATGCCGAATTCTACTTGGTGAAATTACTGATTACTTCTTAATTAATTCGTTAATAAACGAAGACACACACACACACGGACACACACACAGACACACACACACAGAGTATTTCAAAACAATACTTTCTATACATATGTATGGATGGTGATTTTAGTTTTTAAAATGTTAAAATTACCATTTTCCATAAATGCATATATATAAATATAAATAAATAAATGTATGTATGTATATAGGTATGCATGTATGTATATATGTATATATATATAATATATATATATATATATTATATATATATATATATATATATACATATATACATACCATGCATACATATATACATACATGCATACCTATATACATACATACATCAACATATTTATTATATTTATATATATGCATTTATGGAAAATGGTAAATTTTAACATTTTAAAACTAAAATCACCATCCATACATATGTATAGAAAGTATTGTTTTGAAATACTCTGTGTGTGTGCGTCTGTGTGTGTGTCCGTGTGTGTGTGTCTTCGTTTGATGGGTTGTAAGTATATATATACATATATATATATATAAATATAGGGACGGTATTATTAAAATACCATCACAAGTGGTAAGCGAATTATCAGTCATACAGGCAAATTAATAAAATATATACATACAATATTAGATATGCACATATATACACAAGGGTACTACATGAGTACCTATATCGCTAAAGATAGAAGTCAAAAAATACTTCTGTACCACCGAATAGTCACAAATCTATTACAGACAAGATAGGAAAAAATATCAGTGAACAATAATGTCTTACCTCAAATGGGTCAGGACAAGAAAATGCTGGTTAATATATACATATATATATATATGTGTGTGTGTGTGTGTGTGTGTGTGTGTGTGTGTGTGTGTGTGTGTGTGTGTGTGTGTGTGTGTGTGTGTGTGTGTGTGTGTGTGTGTGTGTGTGTGTGTGTCTTTTCCGCGCGTTTCCTTGCTTACAGCTTCCCATTTGAATTCTCGAAACTGATTTAGTATTTTTTTCTCCTCCAAACTTCTTACATTTTTGATGCTCCTACCACGGCTCTTATCCTCCTTCACATTTTGTTTTTCATTGTTCTCAACATTACTGCTTCCTCCACCACGTACCTCATTTTTGCACGCAACAATTCAACCGACCTTGCTTTTTCATTGCTCTCAACATTCTCGCCCTGAGTATTTTACTAACTTTAATCGTCCAGTACTTACGACGACATCATTTCGATAAACAACAATATAAAAAGTGATTTATACACTACTCCATGAGTCGAAGTAGATTACAGAAAATTGGACGTAGCAATACGTTCTTCAGTCGTAACAGTGTATTGATTCCGTTTATCCTCTAACATTCAAGTATGATCGTTTTATACGTGTATATGTGTATACATACATACACAATAAACACATGTATATGTGTATATATATATACATACATATATATTTATATATATATATATATATATACATACATATATATTTATTTATATATATATATATATATATATATATACATACGTACATAAATATATACTATGTATATATATACATGCATGCACACACACACACACACACACATATATATATATATATATATATGTATATATGGCGCAGGAGTGTCTGTGTGGTAAGAAGCTTGCTTCCCGACCACATGGTTCTGGATTTAGTCCCACTGCGTGGCACCTTGGGCAAGTGTCTTCTACTCTAGTCGCGAGCCAACCAAAGCCATGTGGGTGGATTTGGTAGAAGGAAACTGAAAGAAGCCCGTCGTATATATATATATGTGTGTGTGTGTGTGTGTGTGTGTGTGTGTGTGTGTGTGTGTGTGGTGTGTGTGTTTCTTTGTTTGTCCCCCCACTATCGCTTGACAATCTGTTGGTGTGTTTACATCCCATAACTTAGCGGTTCGGCAAAACAGACCGGTAGAATAAGTACTAGCCTTACAAAGAATAAGTCCTGGGGTCGATTTGTTCGACTAAAGGCGATGTTCCAGCATGGCCACAGTCAAATGACTGAAACAAGTAAAAGAATAAAAGAATATATATATATATATATATGAATTGTGAGGTCTATCCATAAATCAGATGTCTCTGTCTCTATCAACGATTGTATAGCTAAAAGACATCCCGGAACATGGCGTTTAGCTCTAGTATGAACGTGGGTGCTTCCGGAAGATGATGATTAGTCAATCAGATCGCTTGCTCCCAAAGCCTTTACTTTCTGTAACGGACGCAATAGTTTTTGAGGTTATGAAAGATGGCTGTTGTTCAAAAGGCAGCGTTGTGGGGCCGAACTCGGCACTACGCGATTTCGAGGCGAACTTCTTGAACCATTGGCTATTCTTGCACGCACATCTGCCCTCATTGCTTTGCTTTTATCGCCTGAAGTTGATAAAATCAGTACACTAGGGAAGTGGGGTATATGTGATCAGATATTGACCCATACAGATAAAAGGATAGATTGCGCCTAGTCGAAACAATCAATATTTAAGAAGCTACTTTTTTCTTCTTTTTTTACGAAAGGACATCAAAGCATTAAAATATGTTAGAAGTACGTATTATACAAATACTTGCCACCTTGAATGCAAGGGAAAAGTTTAATGGCTATTTTTTCCCTCATAAATAGACAAGCAATAATCAGTGTTAAAAAGCTTGACAGTGCATAAAAAGAAAAGATTATAAAAATTTAGAGATATTACTTCCGTTACAATTACTAAACAACAATACACACCCGACGTTATGTATACAGTAATATACATAATACATAACGTTCCTGCTTAATCTACCCGTGACAAGCTACTATAACTAGCATTTCGATCGATAACCGAGATTCATTGATCCGCAAAGCTTTTTCTATCCATTTCTCATTCCATATAATTTGCTGTCACTTTTCCTGTGGTCGTACTTATCAATTCCTTTTATCTCAACGTTCGAGTCTGTCTCCTTTTTTTCTTCTTTTTCTTCTTGCTGTTTTTTTTTTTATATTTATCCATTTATTTATTTATTTGACATGACATCTCTTTCTACCAGATGTGATCTATTGGAAATGAATAATTGGTTGAAATAAGTAAAGATACCTAAAGAACATCAGACAAAGCGTGTAAAGGAGGAAGAGAGAGAAAGAGAGAAAAAGGTGAAGTTAGAGATAGAGAAAGAGAGAGAATGAAAGAGAGAGAGACAGCATGTAGCTGGGGGAGAAGAAATATGAGATAGAAAAGGGTAAAATATGGATAAAAAACCCATCAGGACAATAGAATCTTGTCTGCTCTTGACGATTCTTAAAGGTAATGTACTAATGACATCAATATTTGGTCGGAATTTGGTTGAATTGCAGACGACAGCTAATAGTGTTTCTAATATTTGTTATCTCAGCCTTTGTGAAGAATAATCTTGAAAGAAATATGATAACGAGAGGTGGTGAATTTTAGACATTCCTCAGTATATTATAAGTTTTCTGGTGTTATTTATTTATATATTTATTATTTCTTTTTAGCGAAGATTCATCCTTGCATTATAGAGATAAATGTGATCGATTTATTTGTGTGTTTATAAAGTTTGTGCTTTCATAACAAAATTTTTTGGAATAAGATAATGTACTTCTGATTTAGACACAAGGCCAACAATTTTTAATAGGTGGGAGTTAGTCAGTAGCTGATCCCCAGTATTTGACTGGTACTGTATCGACACCAGGGGGATGAAAGTCGCAACTGACCGTGGAGATTTGGCCATAAGAAAATATAAATTGTCAATAGTTTCAATTTGGAGTTTATTTTCTGCTTTAAACGTTGAAGAATCAAACAACGTAAATAGCTATCGCTTTGCAGGAAAATAAAAAATAATTCTCTCCATAGAACTAGTTCCAATTTGTCCCCAGAAAATCGCAGGGAAGGAGCCCTCAGTGCAAGAAGGTTTCCCTCAAATCTTTTGCGAATATTTTTTGGAAAAGAAAGGACACATTGTGCAATAGAGAGATATACTTGTTGGATCTCTCTCAAAGTAAAACAGTGACTTTGTTATTGGTGCAGACGTATAGTGAAGAAGCTTGCTTTGAAACCATGTGGTTTCAGGGTCAGTGCCACCGTGTGGTACCTTGGGCAAGTGTCTTCTACTATATCCCGGGTCGACCGACACTTGGTGATGGAACTGGTTGACAGAAACTATGGAAGCCGAACGTATATATAATATATATAACACTGTGTAAGACGATTTTTGTATTTGGGTAGTAGCTGTTATTTCCTATTTGCTTATCTCTAGAAAGTATGAAACATGGCTAATATTTCTTTCAAACTTTACTTGTGTTATATTGATTCAAACCCCAAAGAATCCTTCCCAACACATGGCTATGATACTCCCCATATTCCTGCTCCTGACCAGAGATGCACATGCTGTCAGCTACTAACGGACATACTTAAGAGGATAAGGTCAAACAAGTGACAAGCAAATCTGTTTTATTGAGCAGAATATTTGCTATTCAGATATTTCTGCTTCAGCAACTCAGCGCTGATATCCAGGTCACAAAGGAAAAGTTTGAAGGGAGTAAAAGTAATTCCCTTTGATTCCAAGATAGAAGTAAATAGGAAATAATACTTACTGACCAAACACAAAAAAAAAAGAAATTTTAATTTTGTCACTTAGTGTAATCATAGCTTTATCTCCAAAACGATGCCGAAACAGCAAGTGATTTGGACTGATGCTTCTATACTTTATAGATTCTGTAACACTTTAAAGACAATTTCTAAGTGGAAGTCATCCTACAGTTTTAATAGACAAGGTTACTTATATATAATGCTAATTTGGAACAATTAATGCATAATTCGTCTTTAAAGAAACTGTTGGAAGTGTTACTGATGTAAACGGGAGGTGGGGAGTATTTATTGATTTATTCCAATCTAATTGAATACATAGTTTTTATTCACTTTATTTATTTATTTATTTATTTATTACTTGAATGTATTATTGATATTAATATAAGCTGCTTAATAGAAGTGTAAACAAATAATATTAAATTAGAAGCAAGGGAAACAAAATCAGAGTCAGTCAGGACTAGAGACGATCTGTCATGGCAATAAAAACAATAAAACAGTTAATGATATTCATAAATAAATAAACAAGTTCTGTTTTATGGTTTAATCAGAGGCCGAAGAGCAGAGGCTGTGACCTTTTTCAAGCTCGCCGACAATGGTTAATGGAGGGAAGGAACCCTGGCTCAAATGCTTGCAACAGAATGGACTTGGCTAAAGACAACAATTGGACAACTTACCTTGTACTGGTGACAGATTAAATCTAGCACCATAGGTTGTTGCAGATTATTTTAATCTCAGAATAACACTTACTGAGTTGACTTATCATTAAAGGCGCTCAAGCCGTGACTATTCTATCTTAATGTTTATCACAAACCAATATGTTCTTTATTTATGACGGTATGATGTGGTTCGTAGAAGACTTAACTAACGTTTAAGGTGGTGTAACCGTGTAGAGATTCCTTCATTGGCTCTTGACGAATCCCAACGTTTTGAGTCACACTCTTTTCCATTATACAGCTTGTCTCTTACTTTTTTAGGAATTAAGATGTCAGTAATCTTAGAAGAATGAATTATGCTTTGTTTATTTTGAGTGATAAAATATGAATTGAATTCTCTAAGAATATTTCCCATTAGTAACAGTCGAGCCATGTTCCAATGCTAAATATGTGTTTAGGTTTCATTTCTATAAACAGGCTTCTTTTTATACAAATATACAAAGCCAACGTGCAAATCAGCAACAAGCAAAAAAACGAAAGCCTTTATTGAAATTGACGCTTCATCTTTTTGCTTGACATTTCAACTTAATTATCTCTAAACACAAGGTATGTGACAACTGTCGGCCTTCTAATTAATCTCTTTATACATCTCTAGAGTAAGTCTGTGTGCATTTTGAAACCTATGAAGCATGTGTGTCTACGTAAATATTTGTTGATGATTTCATTGTGACTAACTTCGAAGTTATTTTACACTTTATTTGTCTGCGACGTTCGAAGATGCACTTCGAGCAGACAGACAATATCCATGCTGACTTGTTCAATGAGCCACATCTCAAAACTAAGAACAAGACGTGTATGTGTGTGTGTGTGTGTGTGTGTATGTGTGTGTGTGTGAGAGAGAATTGTTTTTGGCTGATGATTATATCTTTGTCTTCCATAGTGTGGAGCGCTTGCAGAGCTTGGTCGATGCTTTTGACGGTGGCGCCACCAAGTTCAGCTTGAAAAGGAACAACTGGAAAACGGAAGGTTTTCTTTATCAGCTAAGTCCTGACTCGAAGCAAGAGACACAATTCGAGTCAGTCGTTATCAAAAAGCAGCTGCTAGTAGAGACAAGCCACTTTATCTGTTCCATACAATCAGTAATAATTGGCAGGTATAGGCACATTGGAGAACAAGATTGCAGAATGAGCACAGCCAACTGGGTACTTGAAAGGTTGAAAGTGTGACCGAGAAACAACAAGGACGTGTTGGGCCAAGAGTATTGACCGATAGTAGGATTGCTCGATATTCCACGGATCAGAGAGTATAGACGATATAAGGCAAACAGATAGCAAAAATTGCACGTATTCTTGTTGAGACACTCGAGACAGATCATGCCACACTATTTACAGTATGTGGGTCGTTTACATTACTGTTGGTTACGTGATATAACTATACGTAAGTTCAAAGGTAGTAAAATAAATTGTAGGATTTAAATTAGCCGGTTTATGTTGTTATATTAACTGTGTATTCTTATTTTCATTGATCTTGTTTGTACATTTTCGGCTTCATATTTAAAACCTCTGCTTATATCACTATACTTCTTTACAATTTATATATTTACTTCTTAAGTTAGTGACGGTAGTTTCTTCGTATCAGCAGATCATGCGGTTGAGCGGTGCGCCCTCAAGAGCCAATGAAAACCAATCTTTCATGTAGAACTTTTCTTCCTGCTTGCATTTAGAAGTTTTAAAGTGAAAGTCTGTCTGCGCTATCCAACTCCAATCTTTAGACTTAGATATCTAACCACAATGGTTCAACGAGCTAATATAGCTACGGTGGCTAGCAAGCTGTAGGTTTTACATTCGAGTGGCCTTATCTCAGATGAATTGCCTTACAATGCTGGAGAGCTCCACCTACCCTTGAGTGGCCAGATGGCTGTCAGGGAGGGCACCGACCAACCGAAGGACTCTACAACTTGATTTGCTGTCGAGGTTTATTTCTATTGCCTTTTCCTTTCTCATGGCAAGTACAAGGCAGTGAGTATTTGTGCTTAGAGTTTGTTTTGTTTTGTTTTTTTCCATAGCATGTTGAGACCCTAGTAGGTGCTACTGCTGCGGATCAGAATAGACTTGGGGACAAAAGTGTATAAGAGTTATTTCCACACTCCTCAAACCCCCCGGAACTCTCGAACCAGGGCCGCACTACTGGATGCAATTTAAAGTTATATCCACGACAAAATTTCAGATTGTAATATGCTCCAAAAAGCATATAATTTATGAAATGTTGTTTACTAAAATTTGCACACAGTTTACAGAGCTCAATGATGTATACAAATTATCTAAGAATCTACTAAGAAATTGCATCATGCATCTTTGGAAAAACTACTTTTTTTTATAATATGTTAGATAATCAAGATGGCGATGTTGCTTTTTATGTTATAATACACCTTTTTCTTAAATATTTAGAAATACTTTCATACAGACGAAAAAAATTCTTAACCAAAAAACTCCTTAAATTATCAATATACCGAATAAAAATATGTGCAAGTCTAAAAGCTTGACTGAAAAAGTTACTTAACCTGCAAATGTAATTAATAATTACTTGCATGCAATAATGTTCAAACATTAAGAAACTTTAGAGCGCACGTGAAACACATTTATATATACATGTTTATCATGTATATTACATTTATATATATAAGGAAAATAAGACAAGGTAGAAAATGGTAATGTTATATTTGTACACAGACACACACACACACACACACATATATATATATATATATATATATATATATAATATATATATATATATATATATATAGTATATATATATTATATATATATATATATATATATATATATATATATATATAATATATATATATATATATATATATATATATATGCTTGTAGAGAGAGAGACATACAGGTGTATGGTTAAGACGATCGCTTTGCATCACGTAGTTTCCGGTTCAGTCCCAATGCGCGGCACCTTGGGCGAGTCTCTTCTTTTATAGCCCAGGATCGACCAGTGCCTTGTAAGTGAATATAGTGAGTGGAGACTCAGTGTGTGTGTGTGTGTGTGTGTGTATGTGTGTGTGTGCACGTACATGTCTGTTTACATTTCTAAGAATGATCGATGAAATCGTGGTTGTATCTAATTTCATGTCAACAACATTCAGTTACGAAAACTTGTGAAATATGTTAGTCTTTATTTAGAAAAAGAATTAAGGAGTAGTATGAAAAAACAGACTAGCACAAAAGAAAGAAGGAATGAAAGTATGTATTTTAAATTTTTAATTCAATTTTTAAAATTGAATTTCACTTGCGGGACTCGTGGAATTTCCATGGAACGAAAAAATTAAGAGGATATTTCTATTTTTCTTGCATATAAATCTTATTGATACCTATGCAATAAATGATACAACAATATACAATAACAATCTATACTGTATTTCGAAAATGCAAGATTAATATGTAAGTGCATATTCCTTATTACGCAATATTTTATCATACTTTATATTATAGATAATTCATGTCCACAAAACGAAATAGAGAATATAAACGTTTTCATTTACATGATTAGTTTCAATTCCATTGCAAATTGTAATAAGTAACACCAAAGTCTATTTTGCTAAGTTATTTTACTTCCAGTCACAATAATATATTATTTTAGAATTTCGCTATGTTAAACACCTTATATTCTCTGTCTCTGTCTCTGTCTCTCTGTCTCTCTCTCTCTCTCTCTCTCTCCCTCCCCCTCTCTCTCTCTCTCTCTCTCTCTCTCTCTTCCCACCTCTTCAACAAACTTTTTACAAAGTTTTACATACATGACTAAATTCGAGACAATAACATAACCCGAAATTCAATGATCTCTCCAAAACAACTCCCTATCACAACCCACCCTATAACTTAATTACCACTCCACTCGAACCCACACACTCAAAGAAAATTTTAACTTAACAGAGACTATATAAAGTCAAGATTAACTACAATGCATCGCAGTCCGACGATGACTTCACTGGCTAGAACTTCGAAGTCACTGTCAGTAATATTCTCGTTTAAGAATAATAAATTTGTGGTCTACAAAAGTAGAGAGTATCCCATTAAAGTATTTGTAAAATTGTTTTTATTATAAATGAAGATAAAAACAAACAATGCGTGTATTTGAGTGTGTGTGTGTGTGTGTGTGTGTGTGTGTGTGTGTGCGTGCGTGTGTGTGTGTGTACTCTTTACGCTTTTATTTTCTTTTACTGGTTTCAGTCATTTGACTGTGGCCATGCTGGAGCACCGCCTTTAGTCGAGCAAATCGACACCAGGACTTGTTCTTTGTAAGCCTAGTACTTATTCTATCGGTCTCTTTTGCCGAACCGCTAAGTTACGGGGACGTAAACACACTACCATCGGTTATCAAGCGATGTTGGGGGACAAACACAAACACATAAACACATACACATGCATATATATACATACATATATACGACGGGATTCTTTCAGTTTCCGTCTACCAAATTCACTCACAAGGCTTTGGTCGGGCCGAGGCTATAGTAGAAGACACTTGACCAAGTTGCCACGCAGTGGGAATGAACCCGGAACCATGTGGTTGGGAAGCAAGCTACTTACCACACAACCGCTCCTGCGCCTGTAAATAATTTATAAATGTTTCATGAAATATAATACTTTGAAAAGAAAAGAGTTTAGCATTTAATTTTATACGTATTCATCTTGATTAAAACACCAGCGACTTCAAAGGAAAACCTCTCATAACAGTTCACCTGAGTTTAGCATTTCTTACTGTTACCTGCTCTCATTCCGTTACTCATTTTACTTTTCCTCTGCCAGAATCGACGGAATGGCAATCAAATTGCGTTTTATTATATGTAAGATAATTACTTCATCAAAAATTAAGAATTCTTAGAATCCGTCTCTTTCAATTTTGATGCATACTTCGTAAAATCTAAGACGTAAAGAATTAATACTTATAAGCGAAGTCATCCCTTTGTAATTCGTAAGGTTAGAGGATGTAGTAAAATCACTATCATGAATGAACAATCATTATGAAACTTTTGATAAGAAAAGGACAAATTTTAATCAAAATAATAAATCAAAAGTCTAATATCAACAATTTGCTTTGCGTTACCATGCCATGAGAATGTACCAGTTCTTATCTATTTCTTCTTTAACTCTGCATACTTCACCGCTAAAATGAAGCAAAATAAAATCAAAATTGATGGAGACAGAAGTTATCGAGTAACTAAAATTTATTACAGTTCTCATAAAGCACTTAAAGAAGTTCAGTTGAATGATCTGTGAACAGAATTAATCTTTCAAACAGAAGCTGCGCAACTCTATGACGGTTCAAGGTTAAGGAGCAAATGAATCTGTTGGCAAAGACAACTGTATAATTTAGCAAGGAGAATTCACTTATTTGCCACACAAATATCAAAGACAAAAACAAAAATCATAAGAGAATATCATACTAAGTTGCATATATACATATTTATAACACGTGTGTGTGTGTGTGTGTGTGTGTGTGCAGTTAGGTGCGTGGCTTAGTGGTTATGGTATTCGGCTCGCGATCGTACGGTCTTGAGTTCGATTCCTGGCACCATCTTGTGTCCTTAAGCAAGATACTTTATTTCATGTTGCTCCAGTCCACTCAACTGGAAAAAGTGTGTTGTACCTGCAATTCAAAGGGCCAGCCTTGGCACATTCTGTCTCACGCTGGATCTCCCTGAGAAATACGTTAAGGTACGCATGTCTGTGTAGAACTCAGCCACTTGCACGTTCGTTTCACGAGTAGCTGATCAGATCAATTGGAACTCACGTCGTCGTAACCGACTGAGTGCCAGTTATATATATATATATATATATATATATATAATATATATATATAAATTTGAAAAGCTAAACGCGAAACCGGTCTTTCTTCTAAATTATGTCATTGTAAGGAAAAAAAAAAAATTTTTAATATTCTTCAGACATATTGACGCAAATATATATATTTTTTAACCTTTAAGCCTTCTGTAGTTTTTTCACTTTTTACTATTTTCTATATATATATATATAATATATATATATATATATATATATATACGCTCAGTCGAAGTCGACTCTCGGTTACTCGATGGATCAGTGTCCTCCAGTCAGTTCTGTCCGAGGCCGCTTCTTTCAGACTGGCTATGTCCATTCCGGTATCACTCTTGATGGTATCAAGCCAGCGGGTTCTTGGTTGGCCTCTTCCTCTCTTGCCACTGACCATTCCGAGCATGATGTCCTTCTCCAGGGATTTTCTCCGCATAATATGAGCAAAATATGCCAATCTATGCTTGGTGATCCTAGCTTCTAGCGACATTTTCGGCCTGATCTGCTTAAGAACTTCTCCATATATATATATATAAATTAACAGAATGAGATAAAAATCCAAGGCTGTGAAAGATTTCAGAACATTTATAAATAGGTCTTACAGCTGTTTCCGGGATATTTTATATATC
>NC_043000.1:5748019-5758019 GCF_006345805.1 Octopus sinensis
AATAATCGTCCCAGCAGCGCCTCACAAGAACGCCAAATTCATTTCAGCCTCGTTGGGCCTCATCTTCCTGAAAAGAAGAGGCAAGTTTCTAACATAGATAAAATGTACTATTTTTGCAGTGTAGATAACAAAGCCAATGCTCTATGCTGAACTTGAAAAAAAAAACCTTCTGCTTACAGATTTTATTTGTTATAAGAGTGCTGGTTGATTTCTTGTTCCTGGAAGCCATTGTTTTTCCCTGGTGTCACTTAAGCATTTACAAACGAAAGCAAGTACGCCTATTGTGGAAGCACTCCGTCGGTTACGACGACGAGGGTTCCGGTTGATCCGATCAACGGAACAGCCTGCTCGTGAAATTAACGTGTAAGTGGCTGAGCACTCCACAGACACGTGTACCCTTAACGCAGTTCTCGGGGATATTCAGCGTGACACAGAGAGTGACAAGGCCGGCCCTTTGAAATACAGGTACAACAGAAACAGGAAGTAAGAGTGAGAGAAAGTTGTGGTGAAAGAGTACAGCAGGGATCACCACCATCCCCTGCCGGAGCCTCGTGGAGCTTTAGGTGTTTTCGCTCAATAAACACTCACAACGCCCGTTCTGGGAATCGAAACCGCGGTCCTACGACCGCGAGTCCGCTGCCCTAACCACTGGGCCATTGCGCCTCCACTATGCCTATTATTATTGGCATAAATGTGAATTTATAATCTGAGGATAGAATATGAAGTTTTCGGAGCAGCTGTCTATTCCCTTCCTCTTTCGTTTCGAAAAGATATTTACATTAGAAGGTAGTTAATATCGTATGTCAATCTGGCCTTCCATAGTTCTTTTGAGTATGCAGTAAGGTGTCGCATCTTGTTGATGTTTTCTTTACTCGTGTTAAAATGGTTTGTTGTTCAACTATTTTCTGTAAAACGTCCGCCTCTTCTACCAGTATCCAACTATTAGATTTCTTCCAAGTTCCTTCCTATTATGCAGTTTACCTACCGCTCTGGTGACAGTTTCAGGATCAACTGTGGATCTTTTGCTGTCGATGTATTCTTTCTTAACTGAATTTAGCTACGTAGAAATCTATCTTTTCATGCAAGATCTTAAGTCAGAAAGCTACAAGATTTTCTATTGCCGAATCGCTAAGCTAAGTGGATGTAAACACACCAACATCGGTTGTCAAGCAATGGTGGGGGACAAACATAGACACACAAACATACACACACACACACACACGTATATATATATATATATATATATATACGACGGGCTTCTTTCAGTTTCCGTCTACCAAATCCACTCACAAGGCATTGGTCGGCCCGAGGCTATAGCAAAAGACACTTGCCCAAGGTGCCACGCAGTGGGACTGAACCCAGAACCATGTACGATAAATAAGTTTTTCACTCAGCATCGTCAGTTCATGCTTTAAAGTGATTAGTTTTCCCTCAAGACCTTGGCTTGAAGAGTCACCGCAGAGTTTTGTTATTTTTTGCTCAAGATGTAATTTGGTGAGTTGTGAACTCATTATTTCTCCTCAAATTTTATTTTCGTTGTTTTCCAATAAAGAATCGCAGATTGTTGATGTTTTCTTCAAGTTTTGTTTTCCGTATTGGTTTTTCTATTCAGTAATTTCATTAGCACGTGTATTGCCGGTTTCTCCTTGATGGTCTTTAACAGTGATATAGCAGTTGTGAACATGAAGGTGTCACTTGTCCAATAATTAACATCTGATGATTCCATGTGTTCTCGAGCATCATCGTTGATAACTTTTAGTATGAGAGCAATTAGTCTTTTTGTTCTCTCTTTATTCTGGTTAAAAATGGATTGTCGCTCAACGACAGCTTACAAAACCTGCAAAGGTTTTTTCTCAAAGTGTTGTTTTCGAAATATTCTTAAGTTGAATAGATTCCACAGTCGCCTCTATCGAATCGCCTATAAGAGGAGATATATAAAAGATTAGTGACAACGGCAACAGTTTGTTTACATTATTTTCTATTTTTCTTATGGCAAATTTTCGCCGGTTCACAGGGATTTTGAGAAGATCGGTTCGCATCACGTGAGTTGTTATAGGAAATATTACTTGTGATAGACATTATTTACAATATGAGAAAGAACCTGAGCCACTAAAAATGAGATAGAAAGGACTCTGGAAAAGATTTTTCAAAAACGGGAAAGCACTAGGTTTTGAACTGATCAAGGCTGCAGGAGAGAGTGCCATAACAACTCTCCACAACCTTTGCTATAAGATCTGAAAAGAAGAGGAGTAGCCGTCACTTTGGTGCACAGCTGAATATGTACTCATACACAAGTAGGGACACCTACTTATATATGAAAATTATGGAACAATCGCTCTGATGAAACATGCAAATAAAGTATGTTTGATCCTCATCCTACAATGTTTGAAACTATTCCTCGAACGATAAATAGCAAAAGAATAGGTTGGCTTTAGAAGTAGACGTGGCACAAGAGATCAGCTGTACAATCTCCACGCAATTTTACAAAAGAAAAACGAGAGCACAACCTTACAACTTTCCTTTGCAACATTGACTACAGAAAAACCTTTGACTGTGCAAACTATAGCCACATGTGGCACATCTCGGTATTCCGAGATGACTCCTCATTAGGCTCATCAAGCAGTTTTACATTCAGCAAGAGTTCTGCATTCGAGGAAGTAATGAGAGCACAAAGAAGTTCAAAAATGGGGAAGGAATTCATCAGGGATGTATTCTTTCTCCAAGCTTGTTCTACACTGAGTGGATAATGCGAGAAGCAATACAGTAAAAAGATGGCATCAATATACATGGCTTGCATACTTCTAATTTAAGGTACGAATATGATACTGCTCTACTTGCTAAAACTGAAGCCGGACTACAAGGAATGATAAATATAGTCGAGAATGTATCAAATACGCAGTCTTTATCTCAACCATAAGAAAACAAAAGTAGTAGGAAAAGAGAAATTAAATACTCTTTTCTCCTCTAGGCACAAGGTCCGAAATTTTGTGGGTGGGGCTAGCCGATTAGGTCGACCTTAGTAAGCAACTTGTACTTAATTCATCAACCCCGAAAGGATGAAAGGCAAAGTCGACCTCGGCGGAATTTGAACTCAGAACGTAGCAGCAGACGAAATACCGCTAAGCTTTTCGCCCGGCGTGCTGAGAGAGAAATTAAATATCTATTTCTTTATTGTCTACAGGGAGCCTAAACATAGAGGAGACTAACAAAGACATATAAAGGGATTAAGTCTATTATATCGACCCCAGTACGTATCTAGTATTTATTAATTGACCCCCAAAGGATGAAAGACAAAGTCGACCTCTGCGGAATTTGAACTCATAATGTAAATAAGACGAAATACCGCTAAGCATTTTGCCCGGTGTGCTAACAATTCTGCCAGCTCGCCGCCCTAGAGAAATTAGATATTAACATGAAACTTGGCTTTGAGAGACTTGAACATGCTGAATTATACAAGTATCTTGGAGCCCAAATCTCTGATGAAGCCACGTGCAAAAAACAAATTAGGATGCGGCTAGTCATGGCAAGAAAATCCATAGAAAAACTTTATAACATCTGAACGAACAAAGTCTTCCAACTTAGCTAAAAGCAAGGCTCGTGCGAACGCTCATTCGGCCAATAGGCATTTATGGTTGCGAAAGAACATAATCTATGCGTTTGGAATGTCGGTGTATAGAAGAATGTTACGAGTCTCTTTCAAGGATCATCGGACAAATGAATTGATATTACAAGTTGGTGAAAAACAATTCCTGAACATTGTGAAAAAACAAAAGCTTATCTGTTATTGCTAGGTTGGTGCGTTGGTGTAATGGCAGCACACATGGTCACGTAAATAAATAGGTATGAGTTCGAGTCCTACGGGTACGGGAAAACCTACATTTTGGCTCAGTGGTTAGAGCGTCGAACTTACGACCGTCAGGTTGTGAGTTTGAATGCCGGACCGGGCTGCGTGTTGTGTTCTTGAGCAAGGCACTTTATTTCACGTTGCTCCAGTTCACTCAGCTGTAATGAGTTGAGACGTCACTGGTGCCAAGCTGTATCGGCCTTTGCCTTTCCCTTGGATAACATTGGTGGCGTGGAGGAGGGAGGCTGGTATGTATGGGCGACTGCTGGTCTTCCATAAATAACTTTGCCCGGACTTGTGCCTCGGAGGGTAACTTTCTTGGTGCAATCTCATAGTCATTCGTGACTGAAGGGGGTCTCCGATCTGTTATGGCTATATTCAAAGAAACAGTGTTTTGGAAAACTTTACCTTGGAAGGAAGAGTTGAGGGCAGTAGATCTAGAAGCAGGCTAAGCACACATGGATGGACAATATCAAGAGCTGGTTGTACAATAGTGGCAAGGTAGTTGGAGAACTCGTACTTAATCTGGAAAACTTTTGTTGTGGTGTCATCGATGCGCTGCAGGCGTACGATACATGACTACGACAATGGAAATTATTTCTTTTTATTTCTTGTTGCGGACGTTGTTTTTCTGTAAGAAAATTTAAGTGCGAGTCAACTTCGTACCAAACTTCTATCGCTTCGTATAACCGATAAAAGGAATCACGAGTTCTTTCATAGCACTGAAGAAGATCTTGATTGAAATGTGAAAACCTTGTGAAGTGAGAAGGGTACTTAGGTCATCTTAAATAAATTCCAGCTATCACAATACTGCATGTGTTGGTATCGTTGTAGGTGTTCTCAATATTAGCCGCGATCGTACGAGCGAGATTCCATGTGGCATAAGATATATTTTTAATCCGGTCTGAACAACGCTATATTGGAAAGAAAAAGGTATTTCTCTCATTTAAAACAGATGAAATAAACCAGTTATTGATTTAGGCTGGGAGAGTCGGCATAATTGTAGGAGACGTTGAAAAGAACATTTTAAACGGTCCTCTACACCTGCACGTCTAATTCTAAGGCGCGCATGTTACATATATGCATGTATAGATATGTAAATGCATATATATATATAGTATATATATATATATATATATATATATATATATATATATATGAGTGTGTGTGTGATGTGTGTATATGTATACATACATATATATATATATATATATATACATACACACACACGCCACACACACACACATGTATATGTATGTATGTATGTATGTACGTACATACGTATGTGTGTATATGTATATACATACATATATATATATACATACACACACAAGCACACACACACATGTATGCATGCATGTATGTATGTATGTATGTATGTATGTATGTATGTATGTATGTATGCATGCATGCATGCATGTATGTATGGATGGATGGATGGATGGATGGATGGATGCATGCATGCATGCATGTATGCATGCATGTATGTATATATGTATGCATGTATGTATGTATGTATGTATGTATGTCTGCATGTATGTATGGATGGATGGATGGATGCATATTTGAACGCTGAAAATGTCTAATGCACGCTATCATCTTCCAGGATATTGGACTGAAAACAATGTTTTATTTATTCTTAGCACGCACACACACACACATACACACACGCACGCACACACACACACACATACACATACGCACACATACACTCATACATACATACATACATACATACATACATACATACATACATACATACATACATACACACTTACATTTATACATACATACATACGTACAAACATACATACATATACGCATACATACATACATACATATATACACACACATGCATGCATACATACATACATACATACATACATACATACATACATACATACATACATACTGGAAAATAATTAATGGCTTTAAGACGGGCGCAAAACAAGTTTTCCTCAATCAATTACGTTTTTTAATACAGTCTATGCTTAATGTGTTGATACTGTTATCATTGTCATTGTTGTAATTATTGTTGTGATCGTCTTTGTTATTGATGTTTTTGAAAAGAAAAGTGCACTACGTGACCATTAGGTGGTGATACGTAAGTGACGAGACAGAAGCTTTCCTTAGTAACTCGACTTGCTAAAATTTATAATGAAACCTCCTTTTTTCAAACTCAGCAACTTATCGCTTTCTTAGCTAAAATGCTTAGCGGTGTTTCTTCCATCGCTTTTCATTCTGAGTTCAAATGCCGCCAAGGTTGACTTTGCCTTTCATCCATTTTGGGAGTCGATAAATTAAGTACCAGTCAAGTACTGGGGTCAATGTAATCAACTATCCCCTTCCCCTCAAATTCCAGGCTTCGTGTCTGTAGTAGAAAGGACGTGCAGATGTAGAGGACCGTTTAAAATGTCTTTTTCAACGGCGCTTTTAAGGTGTCACTCAAAGCTGCTAAAAAGAGCAGCCAAATTTCCTTCAAATTACACTTCCAACTTAATGGATATTGAACCCAACTTCTTGGGGAAAATATAGAAAATACGATGTGAATATTTACGGCTGAAATACTTTTAATCACCGGAGGACTTGAGACTAAAAAACATTTCCACTACAATTAATTTGCCACCATTTTGTTGACATGGTAACTAAAGTGGGTTAGTCTGAATCTGCAAACAAAGCAACTAAATATGTTACATTCCTTTGCTGGTTCACGCCAACTGTAGTGGAGAAATATTCATTCTTCCCTATCAAAGAATCGAACCCTGATTTCGCATGTAACAGCTAGAGATTATTACCATAAATATGGATGCTGTGTTGCTTCAGTGCATTCGCAGATACACTGAAGATTGAAAATCTAAAAACATTTATTATTTCAGTTGTCTTATCTCCTGATCATCAACAATATCGCCTTGTCTTTTATCGTGCGTGCTTGCAAGCAAATGGCGAAACAGCCTGAGCATGAAAGAGCCAGAAGGAAGATGAGGAAGAGGAGGGGGAGGATGAAGAGGAAGAAGAATGAGAAAGAGGAGGTCATTTCTTTTATGATGAAATCAGAAACGTTAAGGTTGGGGAAAGGTAGCATAAAAAAATTACAGTTTTGACAGGGTAAAGAGTTACACGAAAAAACTGTCACGTTTTATTTAAATAGCATAAATAATAGTGAAAGTAATTAAACAAATAATATTTTAAGTAGCTTATTAACTCAAAATATATGTCTTGTACGCAATGACAGCACAGTTTCATAATGGCGGCTTTACACATATTATGACGAAAATTGCGTTTTGTATTGAATATCTTAAGTAAAACAACGAAACTAGACAAAACAAAAGGAATTTACTGCAGTTTTCCTGTTATTTTCTTCCGTGACATTTTTCCTACGATTCTTCTTGTAGCTTTTTGTTTGTTTTTTTTTTTTGAAATTCTGAAATTCTTGCATTTTGCCCGGCGTGCTAACAATTCTGCCTTACAATAATAATAATAAACTTTTTCCTTTCTACTATAAGTACAAGGCCTGAAATTTGTGGAAAGGAATTAAGTCGATTACATAGAACCCTGTACTGAACGGGAACTTATTTTATCGATCCGGAAACGATGAAAGGCAAAGTCGACCTCAACTGAATTTGAACTCAGAACGTGAACATGCACGGAATACCTATTTCTATTTCTCTACTACCCAAGGGGCTAAACATAGAGGAGAAAAACAAGGACAGACACACGGATTAAGTCGATTACATCGACCCCAGTGCGTAACTGGTACATATTTAATCGACTCCGAAAGGATGAAAGGCAAAGTCGACCTCGGCGGAATTTGAACTCAGAACGTAGCGACAGACGAAACACTGCTAAGCATTTCGCCCGGCGTGTTAACGATTCTACCAGCTTGCCGCCTCAACAACAACAACAACAACAACAACAACAATAATAATAATAATAATAATAATAATAATAATAATAATAATAATCCTTTCGACTAAAAACACAAGGCCTCAAATTTAGAGGAAGGAATTAAGTCGATGCGTAACTGGTACTTGTCGTTATCCAGCAAGGGACCAGCACACACGTCGTAGATGGAACAAACAAGTCAATGCTGTAGTCATGGAATGCTACTACCTGAGCAACCCCGTAGACGAAAATGGTGTTCATTTTAGGGGATACCGACAATGTGTGTAAGATCAATGGAGAGAAACAGGATTGTTTCAACTCACGGAAAAGAGATTATGTGATCAAGCTGGAGCAATAAGAAAAAATCGTTGGTTCACAGAAATAGAAGTCGAAGCTATAAAAAGACGGGCATTAGAAATGAGGAGCAGAAGAATCGATGAAAATACATTTCCAGCTGATAAAAGTAAGCTCAGAGCAGAAAATGGAGGTAAAATTTCTAATAAATCACAGTAAAGGAACAGTGATAGCTTGCTCGATGTGAGACATATCGATGGTTTGGAAGAAGAGAATAAAACTAATGGTGACATGACAGATGGGCCTAGGGCAATCTATGATAGAATAAAGGCAAGGCTACAGGGGAAAGATAGCGACATTATTTGCAACCTTAAAAAGGTTGATCGGTTGAAATTGAACCAAGAAACGAAAGATGTGAATGAAATTCTGAAATACATCAGAACAACAAACATCACAGAAGCAAATAATTTGATCGGGTATCGTTGTAGCAGAAAATGTGAGTGTTGATGTCAAGAAAAAAGAATATAATGAGAAAGACAAAAGAAAATATCCATGGTGGAAAAGAAGTATACAGATGGGGTTAGATATGCTCTCGAAGGATATTTCTAAGGGGGAGCTTAAAAGCGAATAAAAATACAGGGCACTGAACAAGAAGGATGATATTGAAAGAAACGGCCTGAAAGTGGTAATGGAGGAACTGAAACAGCGCCTCGTTGCAAAGAAAGCAAAGATGGTAAGATACGACCAAAGAATGAATGGATACCAGCAGAATGGGTTATTCAGAGTAGATCAGAAGAGATTCTACAAAAAAATAAATAGATAGTGTACAGATGAAAAGTTTTTGGAGTGACATATAGAGCAAAGACAAGGGTCACAAGAAGGATGCTGAATGGTTGCAAGAACTGAAACAAACAGTAGTCTGACCAAAACAGGCAGAACTAGTCATTTCAGTTAGGAAAGTGAAGTGAATCAGCAAAAAAATGAGCAACTGGAAGGCCCTGGGACAATATAGAGTTCAAGGCTACTGGATTAAAAGATTTGTTTAATGTCATGCACGAATAGCAGCACAACTCAACACCTTGTTAAATGCCGACCAAGTAACACCAAAGTGGTTAACAATGGGTAGGGCAGTGTTGTACTTGAAAAACATCGAAAAGGGCAACACGGTAGACAATTACAAGCCCATATCCTGCTTTCCACTTACGTGAAAATTATTGACTGGAATAGTCACAGAGTCAATGTACGGACATCTGGAAAACAAATGGAGTCCTAATCATGAGTAGAAGGGTTGCAAGCGTAAGTGTAGAGGTACCAAGGATCAACTCTTGGTAGACAAAACTGTACGTAGAGACTGCAAGGGGAAGAAAACTAACTTGGCCATGTCATGGATCGATTATCGTAAGGCGTACGATATGATCCCACATTCTTGGATCTTTGAACCTATTTGGTATTGCGTCGAATGTTGTGCGATTGCTTGGAAAAAGTATGGCGAAATGGAGGACGGAACTGACAGCATATGGAAGAAGTTTAGGGACAATAGAAATCAGGAGAGGCATCTTCCAAGGAGACTGCCTGTCCCCACTAGTCTTTGTAATGTGCATGATACCACTAACACTGATTCTTAGGAAAGCGAAGGCTGGGTATGTATTCAAAAGCTGCCAACAAAATGTCAACCACTTGTTATTCATTGATGACCTCAAACTTTATGGTAAAGATGAATCCCAAGTCAGTTCCCTCATTCATAGGGCGTATTCTTTCAGTGCTGATATCAGAAGGGAGTTTGAACTGAAAAAGTGTGGTGTGTTAATCTTGAAGAGAGGCAAAATCAAATGTACGGACGGGCTAGAGATAACGTCGGGGGAGGTTATGAACAAGATAGAAGAGACGGGTTATAAGTACTTGCAGATATTGGAAATGAATAAATTGATGGAGAAAGAAATGACAGTAAAATTTAAGGTGGAGTACTTACGCAGACTGAGA
>NC_043000.1:5763019-5788019 GCF_006345805.1 Octopus sinensis
TAATAATAATAATAATAATAATAATAATAAATGATAATGATGATGATGAGGAGGAGGAGGAGGAGGAGGTGGAGGAGGATAACTACATCAAGAATAATAACAATAATTGTTTCTAATTAAAAAATAATTCATTCTAATTATTATTATTATCATTATTATTATTATTATTATTATTATTATTATTATTATCATTATTATTATTATTATTATTATTATTATTATTATTATTATTATTATTATTATTATTATTAATATTATTGCAGCTATTTTTTTAATTTTTAACTCAGGTTTTGTTGGAAATCCTGGAGCGTTGTATGCGTAGCGGGCTTGCTACCTGCAGAATACGGTACCGTGATATCTGGTGTTTTTTTAACAATCTGTACTCTCCTGATTATTCTGGCCGCGCCAATGACACAATCCTTTTGTACCAGTTCTACTGTTAGAAAAATCAATTCCTATTTCCTTTATATTCCTCTTGATGCCTTCTGATACTGTCCCCCAAGGACCCAACAATAATTGGTACGTTATTATTTTTATTATTATTATTATTATTATTATTATTATTATTATTATTATTATTATTATCAATATTATTATTATTATTATTATTATTATTGTTGTTGTTTTTGTTGTTGTTGTTGTTGTTATTATTATCATCATCATTGTTGTTGTTGAAAGATCTTGGATAGTTCTTAATTACCGGTTATTCTTTACTTGAAAGCAGGCAGTAACAACTCACCAAAGGTTTCAAGTAGTGCCTTCTCCTGTGACTCAGAGACAAAATTTTCCTTAGAATGCGAGCTGTACCCAACAATGCTGTCTTCTGGCTCACCTCGAGCCTGACAGCAGCTCCAATATTCCTAATGTATTTTCCAAATCTCTTGGAAACTACTACTAACGCTCCAGTTATCACCGGTATCACCATTAATTTTCTCTTGCCCCATAACTTTCCTATCTCGTCCCAAGGTGGCTGGTATTTCTCAATCTTTTCTGTTTCCTTACATTTCATTCTTGAATCACCTGGTATTGCAACATCTATTATTTTTGCTTCTTTTACATCTTTATGGATGATCACGATATCTGATCGTCTCACTTTTATGACTTGGTCGCACTGCATGTTAAAATCCCAGAGTATTTTGCAATATTCGTTTTCCATTACTCCCTCCGGCTTGTTTTCATACCTATTTCTTTATTACCCACAAGGGGCTAAACACAGAGGGGACAAACAAGGACAGACATAGGTATTAAGTCGATTACATCGACCCCAGTGCGTAACTGGTACTTAATTTATCGACCCCGAAAGGATGAAAGGCAAAGTCGACCTCGGCGGAAATTGAACTCAGAGCGTAACGGCAGACGAAATACTGCTAAGCATTTCGCCCGGCGCGCTAACGTTTCTGCCAGCTCGCCGCCTTATTTTCATACCATTGTTCGGCTCACTCGAGTTTTGCTTTACCGCAGAATAGCCAGTGGACATATCTGGCCTCATTGTCGTGTCTCCTTTTGTATTCGCGTTGTGCGAGCTTAGAGCACTCACTAACAATATGGCTTATTCTTTCTCCCTTCTCAGAGCTCATCCTACACTGTGGCGAGTCAGTGCTTTTATCAATATGATATCTGGAGTAGTTTGTTCTGAAAGCCTGTTCTTGAGCGCCGCACACTAATGTCTCAGTGGGCCTTTCTGCAGCCATTATCAGGTTCTGTTCCATTCAATCTCAACTTTATTTTTCGTGAACTGACTATGCATATTCTTGTCCTGCCAAATCTTCTTCATCTGCTCTCTATGGTCTTTCTTAAATTGTGTTGGGTCTACGGATTCGTTCACTTTTAAGGTTCCCTGCATTTTCATTGCTTCATTCATTTCTTTACTCCCCTTGACATACCAAGCCAGGCTATTCTCCTCTTCCCTTACACAACCTTCACAACACATCAATCCCCAACCTCCTTCTTTCCTCACTACATACAATCTTGACACATCGTTCTTGAGGTGTAGTTCCTTGGTTATTGTCGTTGATTATTATTATTATTATCATTATTATTATTATTATTATTATTATTATTATTATTATTATTATTATTATTATTATTATTATTATTATTATTGTTATTATTATTATTATTATTATTATTATTGTTATTATTATTATTATTATTATTATTATTATTATTGTTATTATTATTATTATTATTGTTATTATTATTATTATTATTATTCTCATTATCATTATTATTATTATTATTATTATTATTCTCATTATTATTATTATTATCATTATCATTATCATTATTATTATTATTATCATCATTATTATTATTATTATTATCGTCATCATCATCATTATTTTATATACGCACAACAGATTAAATTGTTGGAAAAGAAAAAATCCTAGCATCGGGCTACAACAAGTAACCTTAGATGCCAAGAACCCTCCTAAGTATTCTAGTTTTCTCTAATAACACTATTTTCTGGAGCTGTACTAAACTAGGTTTTATGCTTGTTTCCTCTATCCATCTGTTCAAATCTTTAGGGATAGGTCCCAATGCACCAATAACTACAGGGATACATTTTACCCGCACTTTCCATAGTCTCTGTAATTCAATGATTAGGTCCTGGTACTTTGCTATTTTCTCTATACTTCTCATATTGACTTTCTCGTTATTTGGGACTGTAAAGACAATTATCTGATATATTCTATTCTCATTATCTATTACCATTAAATCAGGCCTTCTAGCTTCTGTTACTCTGTCCATATGAATGTCAAAGTCCGACAACATCTTATATTTCTAGTACTTTACTAGGTTCATGTTCATACCATTTATCAATTTGATCAAATCCTAGCTTTCTAACATAACTCCAAGTAGATTACTCTCCCTAGGCTGTCATGTCTTTTCTTGTATTCTTTCTGCGTCAGTATGCTACATTCACTTACTATATGAGTAACACTTTCCTCTTTTGATTTACATAACCTACATTGGAAATCTTCCTGAGTTTTGTCTATCTTAGCTTTTATCCAATTAGTCCTCAATGCTTGATCTTATGTCGCTACTAATAAAATTTGTGTCTCCCTTTTCAGCCTTCCTTTCTGCAACCATAACCATATCCCACTATTATTTTCTGCAACTATCTTTGGGAATCTACCTTGCAAAGCCTCTGTCTAATAGCAGCTCCTAATAGACTTTCTTCACTATTACCTACATAGGAGGCTATGTCTACTCTAGCTAACTCCACGCAACCTTCTACTGATATTAACCCTCTTTCACCTTCCTTTCTAGGTAAGTATAATCTTGCTACTCCTGCTCTTGGATGAAGTTCTCCATTCATATTGAATTCCTTCCTAGTTCTTCCGTCTAGATTTGCTAATTCAGATTTTGTCCAATCTACAAAAGCTGCTGAGTGTCTAAGTAATGATGCTGCCCAAGTATTTACAGCCTTCACTAGATTCGAACCATTTGGCATTGACTTCATCATCTTCCTCACCATTCTGATGTACTCCTCAATTTTCGTTTTCATTTCTATACTTAGTACCTTGTCAGATTCTAATACTCCTAGATACTTATAACTCTCTTCTTCTTTCAGTGACTTTAATGTCTGGTCAGCTGTCGCTTTTTCTTGACTAATATAGCACACTTATCTGTACCAAATTCCATGCTTATATCTTTGCTGAAGAGGCTTACAATCTGTATAAAAGAATCTATCGCATTTTTATTTTTACTAAAAAGCTTCAGATCATCCATGTAGAGCAAATCGTTAATTTTTTCCTTTACTATTTCTGAACTGATACCACGTCTTTGTCTTCCGTAACACTAATCTGAGGGGGAAGGGTTAAACTATAGCTAGCTACATACATAACCTTAAGAGAAACAGTGTACCATATAATATTGGTCCGTCATCGACACCATACAAATCCTTTTACATAATCCACTGCAATTACTGAACTAACAAAATGAAGCGTCTACCACTTGCGTCCACAGATTCTTCAAAATGTTCCGATTTCCTCACAAATCTAAATGTAGCACTTTGAATTTCTTCATACAATTCTCATACAATTCTTCATACAATTTATGTTTAACAACTGAATGAATTTAATAAAAGCATCTAAATATGAAACATCATGAAAATTGTTCAAACTGAAGTCCTTCTTGAACGACACATTTTTCCATTCAAGTCAATACAGACTTACAGATGGTATTTATAGAATTTTGATTTACTGTCAGGTGACTTTTGGCCAACTCTGTATATTCTAGCAACCTAGATATTCTCAGCTAAAGTACAAATAAATTTTTTTTTTCTATTTACTCCTTTGCTACTCTTATACTCACATATACATACTTTTCATTGAACTTTCAAATATTAATTCCTCATTGTTACAATAAATAAATTTATTATTCATGTAGCTATCAACAAACGCATATATCAAAAGCGCTCTCACTGCCGATGTACGTGGCGCGTTCATAAAGTATTCAACTTTATTTCTCTTCACCAAAACTAATGCTGCGTAGGCAAAGTCCTTTGGGTGGGAGATTATGCCGCTCTTCCGGCGCATGCGTGAAAATTTTCGCGCCGAGAGACCACGTCAATTTCCAGCTGTTACTTTAATAGTACAGACATATAATGCGCGCTCGTTGGATTTTCGTTTCTACGTCAGTTGACCGAGCGCATCGAGCAGAGATCATAAACCCACATCTCATCACCAAGATAATGGTCTTCGTGAAGTCAGGGTCGAGGTTTGCACAGTTGAACATGTCCTGAGCGATTTCCATGCGGGGAAGGGTGGAATTTCGCCGGCACTCTCCGCATGCACAAATTCTCCATTAAAATGGAATGCACTGATCTTGTGTTTATTCCCACTTCGTGAGCCACGTCCTTGATTGTTAAGCGACGGTGTCCCATGACTACTCGCAGATCCTACTCAATGGGTTCTTCATTTCGGCTTGTGGATGGCCTGCCTGAGTGTGCCTTGCTCTCCACTGAGGTGCAACCATGTCTGAATTTTGCCCATCGCGTGTAAACACTGGGTTCAAAAACAGTTTGAATTGAAACTGTTGAAGGCTAGCCGTGAGGTCAACAATATCTATCCTCTCTCCGCTCTCTATCTATCTACTTATCTATCTATCTAATCCTTCTCTCTTTGTCTCTCTATCTCATCTCTCTCTCTCTCTACCTCTTGTCTCTCTCTCATTCCCTCTGTGTATGTGTGTTTCACACTGACCTTGTTCTTGACTCTTTCTATCTTTCTTCCAATCTATACACACATACATGAGTATACAGAGACGTACACATATGCGTGCGTTGTATCCGTATATACCTAGACACACGGATATACACGAGTATATACATTTAACTCTTTATTTCTATCAATCTAAGCATGTTGGCTTGACTCTGGATCCTTCTCTCTTTTTCTGTCATCTTATTTTCACTCCTTCGTAATCTGTTTCTTTCAATCTTATAACAATATCTATCTATTTGTAGTTCTATCAGTTTCTCTCTCTCTCGCTCCATCTCTCTCGTGCTCTCTTCCACCCGCTCTTCCCAGTCAATCTATTTCCCATTTCTTATCAAGCGCTTTCCTCCTCTCTTTTTTGTCCTTAATTTGCCATTTGCCTATCGAAACCTTCTATCGATTCATTTATCTTTTTCAGCTATCTCGTTAATTCTAAGATAGTATCACATATTAATTAATTCATAGTTCATTACGCTGCTTGTAAGGTGTACATAGGCACACGCATGGCTGTGTCATCAAGAAGTTCGTTTCGCTATCATGAGGTTTCTGGTTCGGTCCCACTGTGCGATACCTTGGGTAATTCCGTAATATGATTCTACTGTGAATGTGTTTGTCTTTCAGTTTGTCCCGCCCAATCCCACTGCATGACAATTTGTACTGGTTTGTTTACATCCCCGTAACTTAGTGGTTCAGCAAAAGGATCGATAGAATAAGTACCAGTATTAAAAATAAATCTTGGGCCAGTCTGATAGACTGAGACTATCAGGCGGTACGCCAACATATCCGAGGTTCAACGAGTGGAACAAGTAAAAGACTACAAGGTTTTTTTTGTTACTTGTTTCAGTCATTAGATTGTGGCCATGTGGCCATGCTGGGGCACCACCTTGAAGACTTTTACTCAAACGAATCAACTTCAGTACTAAGTATTTTTTGTAAAGCCTGGTGCTTATTCTATCGACTCCTTTTGGCGAACCCGCCAGGAAAAATGCCTGGCGTCATTTCCTCCGGCTTTATGTTCTGAGTTCAAATGCCACTGGAGTCGACTTTGCCTTTCATCCTTTCAGTGTCGATAAACTAAGCGTCAGTTTAACGTTGGGGTCGACTTACCCCTCCCCGAAATTGCTGACCTTGTATCAAAATTTGATTTAAAATCTCCTCTCTCACAGTTTGGTAATTTTTGCATTGGAACGAATAAATGTTATAGTGTTTTTGAATAGTTTCCATAAGAACATAATAGTTATTCAATAAGACCGCTTCATAACAACACAGTTCTAACGAAAATGGGGTTTCCTAAGTCAACAACGACGTTGCTAGTTGACGCTGCTTGGTACGTGATACATTAATACATTGATAGATCTGATATAATGGAAGAGTAAAGTTCGATAGTTTATTTCGTGATTCTAACCAATATTTTTTCCAACCTTGACTAATATATAATTCTATATTACAGACTAGCTTCCAAAGTTATAATTCTGCTTTAACCCCAAGGTCATTTCAAAATTACATGGGACGAAACAGAAATAAAACAGTTAAATCATTAAATAAACAAATACAGTCAAACCTACATCCTAAGGCATACAGAATACTTTAAAATGCGAAAGCTTTCTTTGTCTAAACAAACGTATAACAATATGCATGTATACATACATATATTTACGTATGTACATGTATATTTGTGGAGGCACAATGTACATATGTGTGTGTGTATACATGGGTCTGTTATTTTTCATTTTACTTGAGGAAACATCGGTCGTAAATTCACAGCTCACTTCCAGACCAATAACTATAGATATTTCAGCATTAAACATGTTTCAGATACTATAATTTAAGCCCGATGCGACAGAATTTATGTAGTTTAATTAAATATGTGGACGATTAATGTCTTGTATGCAAAACTGGAGAGATCATCAAGTTACTTCTGTTTAAATTATTGCTCTATATATATAGCATTACAAATTGCTAATTCTTTGGGTAACTGAAAAATAAAGAGTGCATTTTGTCTGAAGAGGTGATAGTAATTTCAGAAACAGCCTTGTAAGCGATTTTTTATGATCCATGAAGAAACATTTGGATGTCTGTGTATGCAAACTTGTATATACATGTATACATATATACATATATATATATATATATATATATATATATATATATTATATATATATATATATATATATATATATATATATATGGGTGGTGTCTATCATTTATGACGAAAACATTTTAGAATATTTTAGACCAATAATCGGTCTCATCTTTAAAAAGATTCATCAGCGGGCAAATCGATGAATATAAGTATAATTCCTTTTTTGAATCAATAAAATCAAAATCAATATAATTCATTTTTTTTAAGTTATTCGTTTTAAGACATACTCGACTTGAAGGAGAACTTTGTGACACCCTGCTGATCATAATATCTTGCATATATTTACGTGCGTTATGATGCTGAAAACCATACACAATAAATACAGAGAAAACGTGCAAATATCACCCGATGCACACAATTGCTCAACACCAGCTTAAAAGCTGCACTCCGTGCGGACTTTTAAACTAGCTCCTGCCGGAGGCTAACGGTGCCTGCTGCCCAAAGCTAAAAAGAGCTAAATAGCATGGCTATAATACGTCTATAATGACTATATGCCTCGGTGGTGTTTGGTCAGAGGTTAAGGTCGGATGAGAATTAATTCTGTAATGTAATCATTCTATTGGTCTAGTCTCAAGTTGAATTCCATCTGTTGGCCAATTTTTCCCAAAGTTCTTAGCTTGACAAAATTAAGGAAGCGAATGGCATTTATCTCCCCCTTGATTTCTAAATCGTGTTGTGTTCTTGAGCAAGACACTTTATTTCACGTTGCTCCAGTTCACTCAGCTGTAGAAATGAGTTGCGACGTCACGAGTGCCAAGCTGTATCGGCCCCTTTGCCTTTCCCTTGGATAACATTGGTGGCGTGGAGAGGGGAGGCCGGTATGCATGGGCGACTGCTGGTCTTCCATAAACAACCATGCCCAGACTTGTGACTAGGAGGGTAACTTTCTAGGTGCAATCCCATGGTCAGTGTTGTGACCGAAGGGGGTCCCGGATCCCGGATTTCTAAAGCCATCTGACAAGCGCCAACCAATATGGTGTGAATCAGCCAAGCTTTACCTGCTAGAAATAGTCACTCAATCATATTCCGATGCTGGATGTTCAAGAACCAAATGAAGGGCAGATTTTCGATCCCAAGATCATCTTGATTCCAAAGAGATATATCTCTATGCAGAGCAAATGTAGACTGAGGAACATAAATCCCGGACTGACAGAATTTCGAGTTTATTAATATAGATGAAGATATATATCAACACTTGCAGGTGTGTATAAACTGAAAATCACATTTAAACATAAATAAGCAATCAACATTTGTCAAAAATTATGGCTTACATAGCAGTGCAAATTTAAAGTAGTACTGTGTTCTGGTAGGAAATAGAGAGTACTTTTATGCACACTTTCGTTTTTGAAAAGCCGAACAATAACTTATCGATTCATTCTTAATCCGTTCTGGCAGTTTCGAACGTAAATTGCTGATCGCCACCGTTTGTTCATCATCGGAAAACCCATTCTCCATTTAGACGCTGTATATCTATATATATAAAACTGTAGCTGTGTGAGTGTCTGTCCTCTTCGATTTAAATTCCTAACTACTCCCACATTTTGCGGTGCAGTTTAACCAAATTCGGGTATCTTATAGTCGTGATTCATATCGAGCCCGTCTGGGTATTAGCGCGCGTCTACGATGAGTCTGCGATTTTAAAAATAATTTAACATCATTTTTTATTCCATTTTAATGCATATTTTTTCGTGTGTCGATGGCGGCGGAGTTGGCGTCCATGGTCACACCTGCACCTGTTTGCTTCTCCCCCTTCTTCCCTCCCTCGTGAAGCTGTGGGGAAGGGAGTGTAAGGAAATCAAAGTCGTAAAGCGTTGTCAAGGAGACCAGCGTTCTTTTAGAACAACAACTTCATGGCTTGAAGACACCAAAACAGAAATGGCTAAGAAAACGTCTACGATGAATCTACGATTTTAAAAAAAATTTGCCATCATTTTTTCCATTTTAATGCATTTTTTCGCTATTATATAAGGGAAATAACTCTCTAAAAATGTCTACGATGAGTCAACGATTAAAAAAAAATTACCATCATTTTTTATTCCATTTTTAATGCATTTTTTTGCTAATTTTTTTGCTATAAGTCTCTAAAAATGCTTATATAGTTATTTCCCTTACAAACCCGAGCAACGCCGGGCGATACTGCAAGTTCATAATACACGTGATTCGCCGGTGTAAGGGGACTTTAAGACACCTAGTTGCCAGTCAGGGGAGGTAACTTTGATTGAGAAGATATACCACGATGTCGAAATACTGTGGTATCTTTAAGGCTTCATACACCAGAGAACCGGTGAATCGCTTGTGTTATAAACATATATCGTCCAAAAGAAGGAGGCGTTCTCCGAAGATTAACAACAGCGTTCAGGTATTCACGTTTGAATTTGCCTGATCCTATTAAGAATGAATAGATATGTTATTGCTTTATTGATTAACCCGTAATTCCTTTTTGGACCTAGTGAAATAAGTACAATTTTTAGTAACAAATAACCATTAGGAAAATAGCTTGTAGAGACATCATATTCTCGGCGAGCTGGTAGAAACGTTAGCACGCCGGGCGAAATTCGTAGCAGTATTTCGTCTGTCGCTACGTTCCGAGTTCAAATTCCGCCGAGGTCGACTTTGCCTTTCATCCTTTCGGGGTCGGTAAATTAAGTACCAGTTATGCACTGGAGTCGATGTAATCGACTGAATCCCTTTGTCTGTCTTTGTTTGTCCCCTTTGTGTTTAGCCCCTTGTAGGTAGTAAAGAAATATATAATCTAATGGCTGAAACAAGCAAAAAGCTACAAGAATATACCTAATTTTAATATTTCCAATTATCAGTAATCCTTATTTTTCATCAACAATTTTAACAAATCAGTCGATAATATATTCTCCTTCATTGTTCATGATTTCTTGTCAGCGTCCCTCTAGCTTGAAGGTAGAAACCACCAGGTCTTGACTCGAAGAAGTTATCGATCTACGTTTTCAGTCTCACGTCATTGTCGAATGAAATGCCACGCAGACTTTAAAGAGCGACAAAAACCAAGGTAATAACCTGATTTTATATGATAGGAGAACGTAGTGGATGCGGTAGAACGATTTCTTGAACAGCTTTTTTGGTCGAATTAGTGACTTTGGGGTAAGCCATGTCATGTTGAAAACGCACTCCGTATCGCCAGTTGGATCCTTTTAGTTGGATTGTCCATCGAATGAAGGATGCAGGTGATGGCATCATGAGAATATCCCATCTGCTGGGCCCATTCCCTTATGGATTTGCGCGTATCTTCGTAGATGAGTTCGTTCAATCGATCCTCTTTGAACTGAAAAGGGTGACCGGAACGCGGAGAGTCTGTGATATCGAAGTTCCCCTCCTTGCATCGTGCAGTTGTTTCAGTAACACTGTGTAGCGCCATTTTTGTCCATAGGTAACAGTTTTTATTTCCTTTTTTTTTTACTCCTAGAAAGTATGAAAAATGACTAATATATCCTTCAAACTTCGCTTTTGTTATGATATTTATTTAAACCCCAAAGAATCCCTCTCAACACACGGCTATGATGCTCCCCCAATACTTCTGCTCATGATCAGAGATGTACATATTGCAGCCATTAAGGAACATGTCTAAATGGTTGACAATCAAATCTGTGATACTGAGCAGAGTATTTGTTATAACGATATTTCTGCTTCGGCAACTCAGCGCTGAATCTGTCTGAAATTTAATGGAAAATAGGTCAGCTTCAAAACATAGATGTCCATATCACGAAAGTAAAGTTTAAAGGTATAGAAGTCATTTCCTTTGACTTCTAGAAAGAAGCAAATAAGAAATAACTTATTGACCAAAGAAAAGGTAAAGAATGAAAAATTTTGTTACACAGTGTCATAGAGCCTTCTCTGAGCAGCATTAATGTTTCGAGCGGCATTGATAGCTTTGGAAACCACGATTAGAAGTGAGGAGAAGCAGGTGTGGAAACGGCTTCCTTTTTTCTTATTTTCTAATAGGCTTTCCATTGTCAAATGTCTGTAAAAGGTAAAACTTCATTCAAATTTCAAAAGCAATAAGAAATAGTTATAGAGGAAGTACAGAACTACAAAAGAAAAACATAGAAAAAAACTGCACTAAAAATGTTTTTCATTATTCATATAGCGTAAGAAACAAGCGAACGAATTTATCTGACGAATCGATATGTTATTTTCAGGTAATTTTTTTTTTTATATACATCACTCACATTTGTCATTCAGTGCTTAATTTTATCTTTTTTCGCAGACGGTGAAGTATCATTTATTTATTTATGCATTTTATTTATTTATTCATTTGTTCTAAATTTCAATGACTGCCAAAGCTATTACTGTCTCCATTTGTTTTAAATTATTATTGCTTACTGAAAAATTACCTCCATAAAACGAATTAAGGTGAGCAGAAGGAGTTTCATGACTGTCTACAGAACACACACATACAGGGGCGCACACACACCACACACACATACAGGGGCGCACACACACCACACACACATACAGGGGCGCACACACACCACACACACATACAAGGGCGCACACACACCACACACACATACAGGGGCGCACACACACCACACACGCATATATGTACATATATATCTGGCCGAACTTGTCCTCTCACTTAACTGCTTCTCGTTCGCGGATGATTTTTACCAACAACTCTCTGGAGTAGCCATGGGAACGAGAATGGGCCCCAACTATGCGAACCTTTCCGTTGGCTACGTTGAGACCCAAATATTCTCAAGTTTCACTGGTCCCAATCCTAAACTATACGGTCTTTATATTACGACTGTATCGGTGCGACCTCACTTTCCCGCGAACAGACTCCTTCCTCTCTTTTGTCAAATCTTTCCATCCTGCCCTGCACTATTTCCGACACCTCCGTCGCCTTTCTCGACATTTCGGTCAGTATTCATCACTCCACTCTCACCACTTCCATCCACTACAAACACACATACTCACATTCATACCTCAACTTCTCCTCCTTCCACCCTAAACACATCAGGCTCTCCATCCCCTGTTCCCAATTCCTCCGTCTTCGCAGGCTCTGCAGTGACAACCATGACTTTGAGATTCAGTCTCAACTCATGGCTCACCACTTCATCCTACGTGGATATCCCCTCACCACTATCCACACCGCCCTTGCAGAGCACTTCCGTAGACCGTGCATCTACTCTCTCCTCACGAACCCGCCCCGCCATCATCTGTCTCCCGTTTCCCCTCACCTACCACCCCACCACCTTACCTCTCCAACGCACAATTCTCCGAGTCTTCTGGCGACACCAGTCCGACCCCCCGACTTCGCACATATTCCCTAACCGACCCCTCCCCTCCTTCAAATGAGCTCACAACCTACGAGACCTTGGCCCACAGCTTCTTTCCTAACCCAACCTCCTAAGCCGGCTCGTTCCCCTGCTCCCACCCACGCTGCCGCACTTGCCCTTACCTCTCCAACACCACCCTCCTCAAAGCAACCATCATCGACCCTATCATATCACTGACTCCTTCACCTGCACTTCTAGCAACGTCATCTACTGCATCTCCTGCACTCTCGTCCTTCTCTATACATCGGTCAAAGTTGACGCCGCTTGGCTGACCGGTTCTCGGAACACCTCCGAGACATCAGACTCGGCAACGACACCCCGGTCTCGCGCCATTTCCGCTCTACCGGTCACTCTTTACAACACCTGTCTGTGTTTGGATTGTCCTTGCACAGGGGCCATCCGGACTCCCGTCCTCGCTGTGAGCAGGGATTAATCTTCTCTCTTCGCTCCTTTGCGCTACATGGGCTCAACTCTCCTCCCCTCTTCATCTAACCCTCCTCCTCTCTCCTCTCTTCCTCCCCCATCTACTTCCTCCCACCCACCTCTCTTCTCTTGCTCTGGCATCTACTTCCGCTCTTCGCTCCTACCCACCTTCTCTCTTCCACCCTCTCCCTTCATCGTCACCCCCTCCCTCGTTACCCACTCTACACATTCCAACCCCACCATGCCTCTACATCCCAACCCCCACCCCATCCCTTAGACTCCACCCTTGCTTCCCCCACTCTCGCCTCCCCCATACCCCAACACCACCACACCACACACCACCACATCACACCACTCCGCACACACTAGCACTGACCACTTCCTAGCACTTACACCATCATCCACACACGTACACATGCACACACGCACACGTCTATACACGTATGTATAGATTATTTGCATGAATACATTGTTTGTAGATTTTATATCTTAATAAAAGAAGGAAGTAATCAGGATTTGGATAAATGCTATTTATTGAGCGCTCTCAAAGTCTTCAGGGATTTATCGTGAATTGTGGATTATTGAAAATGTATCCCTTTTGTATATGAGAGTGAGTTGAAAAAAGTAGTCAAGAGCTCAACTTTCTTGCGTTTGGGGAAAATTACGCTTTGAGATGTGGAGGCATATGGCTTAGTGGTTAGAGCAGCGGACTCTCGGTCGAGGGATCGCAGGTTCGAATCTCAGACCTGGCGATGTGTGTGCTTATGAGCGAAACACCTAAGCTCCACGCGGCTCCGGTAGAAGGTAATGGCGAACTTCTGCTGACTCTTTCGCCACAACTTTCTCTCACTCTTTCCTCCTGCATCTTGCAGCTCACCTGCGACGAACCGGCGTCCCGTCCAGGTGGGGAACCTATACGCCAAGGAAACCGGGAAACCGGCCCTTATGAGCGAGGAGTGGCTCGAGAAGGAACAAACAATGCTTTAAGATACGCCTTAAATCACGACAATGCCCCTATAAATTCCTGACATATACATACATATTCTATATATGTAGTTATGGTGTGACTGTGTAGGACTGAACACAGAGCAATGTTGTTGTTCCGACTGAAACTGGAACAACCACACTGTTCGGGGTTCAGGGTTCAGTCCCAGTACGTGACATCTTGAGCAGGTTTCTTCTACTATAGCCCCTGGCCGACGAAAGCCTTGAGTGGATTTGGTAAGCGGAACTGTAAGAAGCACGACGTATATATATGTGTGTGTGTGTGTGTATGTGTGTGTGTATGTGTGTGTGTCTGTGTGTGTGTGTGTCTGTGTGTGTGTCTGTGTGTGTCTGTATGTCTGTGTCTGTGTGTCTGTGTCTGTGTGTCTGTGTCTGTGTCTGTGTGTCTGTGTGTGTACGTGTGTGAATATGCGCCTTTGCTTGACAACCGGTGTTGGTTTCTTTGCACCCCCGCAACTTAGCGTTCCGGCATAATTCATCGATAGAATAAATACTAGGCTTTTTAAAAGTAAGTTCTTGGATCGATTTGTTCGACTAAAATCCGTCAAGGCGGTGGCCCAGCATTGCTGCACTCAAATAACTGAAACAAATAAACTTAAAAGATAAACGATGTGTGTGTGTGTGTGTGTGTGTATAAGGATATACATAATAAACATCTTTATACATATATACGCTTATCTATATATAGACGTGTGTATACACATATGCATGCATATATGTGTGTTTGTGCGTGTATGTTTGTGTACGTACTTATACTCTCTTTTACTCTTTTACTCTTTTACTTTTTTCAGTCATTTGACTGCGGCCATGCTGGAGCACCACCTTTAATCGACGGGCTTCTTTTCAGTTTCCGTCTACCAAATCCACTCACAAGGCTTTGGTTGGCCCGAGGCAATAGTAGAAGACACTTGCCCAAGGTGCCACGCAGTGGGACTGAACCCGGAACCATGTGGTTGGTAAACAAGCTACTTACCACACAGCCACTCCTGCGCCTATGTATACATATTTTATATATTATATACACATATGCGCACATTTTAATTTTCATCATCTTTTTTCTGATTGTGGTTTATACATTTGTTTCCACTTCTGTTAAACCATTACACTTATTATCTTTGTTATAAGTAATGCTGTGCACTTCCAAATCATCGGTTATGTAAACAATTACGCTGCTAATCTTTTGCGAAGTAAAATTCAAAATAGTTTTAGCACTATAATATTTTAGCGCAATTGCTAATAATAGCAGACTACATCTGTACTGAGTATTTTTCCTATTATTTGTTAAGTCTAACAAATACGAGGGTGTATGCGTGTCTACGCGTGTATGTATTTCATGCCAATACGATCGTCAGATAAACTTTTTGTCTGACGATCGCAGTGGAGTGAAACTCGAGTCGCACCAAATATTCATTCTATAACACGTATACTTTCTTCTCTCTTCCTCCTTTGTTTGACAAAAATCAACATTTGGATACGATATGCATACATACATACATACATACATACATACATACATACAAACATACATAATCAACGTCTGTTTCTATATTCAACGCTGGTATGATTTGCCTGACGATCGCAGTGGTGTGAAACTCGAGTCGCACCATATATTCAGTATATAACGTGTATACTTTGTTCTCTCTTCCCCCTTCGTTTGACAAAAATCTACATTTGAATACGATATACATACATATACATACATATATACATATATATACATATATATATATATACAAACATACATACCCAATCAATGTCTGTTTCTGTATTCAATGCTGGTAAGATTTGCCTGACGGTCGCAGTGAAGCTCGAGTCGCACCACACATTATGTCTATAACATGTATACTCTGCTCTCTCTCTTTCTCATTCGCTTGACAAAAATCAACATTTGTATGCGACATACATACATACATACATACCGAACCAACGTCTGCTTCTACATTCAATGCTGGTAAAATGGCTTTGTTCAAATCATGTTTCTAGATAACAGAGCACATACAGGTTGCGTGGGAGTTCCTGGAGAAAAGCAGCAGCAGCAGCAGTATAGTAGTAGTAGTAGTAGTAGTAGTAGTAGTAGTGACAGTAATAATAATAATAATGATGATGATGATGATGATGATGGTGGTGACGATGATGATGATGGTGGTGATGATGATGATGATGATGATGATGATGATGACGATCAACACGTTTGTTTTGTGTTATTATTAGCGAAATGTTAAGATTTCTTCTCGTCTTTTCTGCTTCTGGTTCCACGCGCACCGCTTCTTCTCGTTTCGCCTCTGTCACTCCTACTCTTTCTCTTTCCTCTTACTCAGACTTTTCCCTACAGCTGATGTTGTTGCTCAAGCTGTTTACTTGTGCTGCTGCTGCTGTTGTTCTTGCCCTTGCTCTAACTGTTGTAGTTACAGTCTTACTGTTGTTGTTGTTGATGATGTCGATGGTGATGATGATGGTGATGGTGGTGGTGATGATGATGTTGATGATGATGATGATGACGATGATGATGATGACGATGATGATGTCGATGATGATGGTGATGGTGATGGTGATGATGATTATGGTGATGGTAATGATGGTGATGATGGTGATGATGATGATGTTGATGGTGATGATGATGATGATGATGACGATGTTGATGGGGGAGGTTGCTGGCGGGATGGCGGCAGGCGGCGCTGGTGATGATGTTTATGATGATACAGCGATTGTTGCTGTTACTAAGTCGTTGTTACTGTAACTGCTGCGGCTGTTGTTGTTGTTGTTGTTGTTGTTGTTACTGCTGTTGCTGTTCCCCTTATTATCAATTGTTGTCGCTATTACTGTTTTTCTAATGTAGCATATCACTAGTAGTAGTAGTAGTAGTAGTAGTAGTAGTAGTAGTAGTAGTAGTAGTAGTAGTAGTAGTAGTAGTAGTAGTAGTAGTAATTGCTGTTGTTGCTGTTGTTTCTAATATTTCAGTTCCCGCTGCTGACTGCTGCTGCTTCTGCTGCTGTTGCTGTTGGTGTCGTAGCTGCTGCTGCTGCTGCTGCTACTTCAGTTGCTGCTATTATTGTTGCTGTTCTTGCTTCTACTGCAATTATTCTTTCTCCTCCTATTCCTTCTTTTTTCTTTTTCTTTTTCTTTTTCTTTTAATAACTGATTTCCTCCCTTTCACTCTCTCTCTCTCTCTCTCTTCCTTTCTCTCTCTCTCTCTCTCTTCTTTCTGTCTCTCTCTCTCTCTCTTACCTCTCTTTCGATCACCACTACACATTCACCTCCCTTCTCTCTCTCTCTCTCTCAATATATATATATTGCTCTCTTTCTCTCTCTATCTTTCTCTCTCTCTCTCTCTCTATCTTTCTCTCTCTTTCTCTCTCTCTCTCTCTGACTTGCTACTTGTTGTTGAGTGACATGATACGTGGCCTTGAGTGGAGAACACAATACGAGTGACAAGGAGAGGAGTAACGAAGAAATAGTGAAGACCTGATTGGGAATGGCATGGTAGGAGCCAGATGCTAGGAGCAGAGGTCATCATAGTAGCGTAGAAAGGGCTGACAGGGAGGAGACACAGTATATAAGTAGGCCAGATGTTTGGAGTTGTTGCTTCATTATCTCACTTCCCTTCTCTCCTTCTGTCTTGCTGCCTTCTCTCTCTCTCTCTCTCTCTCTCTCTCTCATATACACACACACACAGACACACACCATCTCTCTGTCACTCTATACTTCATTCCCTCTCTGTTTCCCTCTCTCTCTGTCCCTATCTCTATCTATCTTTCTCTATATCTTTCACTCTGACTTTATACTTGTTGCTTTGACGACTTCCTTTCACAAAATACGAGGCCAGACTGTTTACCAAAACCTTATAATTTCCCTGCCTCCATCCGGTCCTTTGAATTCATCCAGAACAGGGAGTGCGCTCGTGGTCATTGCAGGGCCTTCGAAACCGTTGAGATCGACGGCGTTATTTCTTGATATTCGATAGTTAAACATGAATGGCGACGGAATTTCAGAAGGCCAAGGTTCTTGAAAGGAATGGCTGTATGGAATGGTTTGCGTAAGCCCTGTAGAAAGTAGATATAATGTACAATATTTGTGAGGAGAAGAAGGAAGACGAAAGATGAAGCGGGACCGGCTCTTAAAAGTGAGAGAAATGGTTGTGTGAGGTGAAACGTGGCCTTGAGGAATTGAAAACAATATGAGTTGTAAGTGGAGGAAAAAGGAAGAAATGGTGATTGACCGTCTGGAAGTGAGATGAAACGAACTGGGAAGCTGATGCCATCGTGCTAGCTCTAGAAAAGGCTGAGAGAGACAGAGAGACAGAGAGACAAAGACAGAGAGACAGAGAGTGACAGAGAGAGAGAAAGAGCAAGCGCAGTATATATTTGGATGCTTAGAGTGTGTTGGTGAATGATTTCATACTACCCAACCTGGTGGCCTGGGTTGTGTATGGAAGCGATATGAAATGGACTAGAAAGCTGGGGCCATCGTGGTGGCGCTAGAAAAGGATGAGAAAGAGTTAGTTAGTTAGTTAGTTAGTTAATTTGGCTCAAAAGCAAATAGCAAGGCCATGTAGGGGGACATGGAGTTAAGTACAGGGTGGTGTTCATGTAAAGAGTTCAGGCCACTTGAGGTCCAGGGAGGCTTTGAACGAAGCGGTCGTCGGCATCTTCACCATCTCGTCTGGCAGCTTGTTCCACGGATCCGCAACCCGGACGGAGAAAGCTCCTCTCCTTCGATTGAGATGAAATCGTCGCAGGTAGAGCTTTTCGGATGACCCCGCAGCCGACGCTCCGGAGCAGGAGTGAAGAACAGCTCTTTCGAGAGGTTACACTTCCGCTTATGATGTTGTGGGCGAGAATGAGATCACACACGGCGGCGGCGTTTTTCAAGAGAATAAAGGTCGAGCGTCCTCAGCCTTTCTTCGTAGGACAAATTTTTTGAGACCATGAACCATACGGTAGCCAGCCTCTGGACTCTTTCGAGGTGCTGTATGTCTTTGAGGAGATAAGGAGAAGAGACTTGAATCCCATACTCCAATATGGGTCCACCAGCGTGACATAGAGTGGCAGGAATATGGCTGCTGTGAGCATTCCGAATGACCGTCGAATCAAAAACAGAATTCCGCGTGCTTTGTTGGCAGCATGGACGCACTGGGCCGAAGGCGAAAAGGAGGAATCCACCAAGATACCCAGGTCCTTTACCTGATCGGTCCTCTCCAGCAGCAGACGACCCGGCTCGAAATCAAGTTGAGTTGCAGGAGTAGAGCCGACAGGCAGATGACAGCACTTTGACACGTTCAGACACAGGTCCCAATCGTTAGACCACTTCCAAATTTGGTGGAGGCATCGACGAAGATCCTCTATACTACCGCGAGGAGCGACCAGTTTGATATCGTCGGCAAACAGAAGGGTGTGTTGCGTGAGGTCGTCGGGCAAGTCATTTATGAAGACTAAGAACAACAAGGAGAGAGAGAGAAAGACAGAGAGAGGGAGGAGGAGAGAGAGACAGAGACAGAACAAGCATAGTATATATTTGGGCCAGATACGTGCTTGGAGTACATTGGCGAACGAATTTGCACTATCCATTCTGGTGCTCCTGAATGTGTATGGAAATGATATGCAACGGACTGGGAAGCTGGAACAATTGTGGTAGCGCTAGAAAAGGCTGAGAGGGAGAGGGGGGAGAAAGAAAGAAAGAAATAAAGAAAAAGAAAGAGCGAGAGAGTGACAGAAAGAGAGAGAGATAGATAGAACAAGTATAGTATATATTTGTGCCAGGTGCTTGGAGAGTGTTGAACAGCGTCACAGTACCCACCCGGTGGGGGCGGGTGGGCTTGCATGTGTATGTGCAGCATCGTACCATCCCAGATGTGGAAGCTGCACTTCAACGTGGGACTTATCTGAAATTTGTTGAGTTAACAAGTGCTGTGGGATAAAGCATTTTTTCTTTTCTTCTTTTTTTTTTGTTAATCTAAAGGCCAATGTTTCTGGATGGAGTCTTCGCTTTGTTGACCATGCACAATCGTCACCAGAGATCCTCCTTACTTATGGTGTGGCCTAACATTTGCAACGATTTTGAGGGTTCTAGTTGCATACTGTTCAAATTCATTATTGTTGTTGTTGTTGCTGTTGTTGTTGTTGAGTGAGAGAGTAGGGCATGCCATAAAAGTGACATTGGAGTAAAATATACGAAGCCCAGTATACCCATCATGACTACCCGTCTGATAAGGGTACACAGGCACATGCATCAGAACCATACGTGCGCGACATAGTGGTCTCATATTAAGATAAACAGCACATGACCTTGCAGTTGGGTCCAGTTAGAATTTTCTTCAGGTCGAGTAGCCCATCCCGCTCAAAAAGTCCTTGAATAATGGTTGTTTGAGGATGTCGAACGAAATACCCATGTTTCTAAAGATGAATTATCCAAACCTCCAAGAATTCCTTTCAACACATGGCTATGATGCTCCCCCACTACTTCTGCTCATGATCAGAGATGCACATATCGTCAGCCACTAGGGGACATGCTCAACTGGTTATGGTCAAACTACTGATAAGCAAATCTGTGGTATTGAGCAGAATATTTGCTGTAGCCCATCTTTTATACCAAGACAAAACAATGTACACGATGACACTTCCAATCAGTTAAGATCACAAGCCATGAGAACCACTGCCTGGTATTGCATCAGGGCATTTTATTATTTTTATTAGTATTATTATTATTATTATTATTATTGTTATTATTATTATTATTATTATTATTATTGTTATTGTTATTATTATTATTATTATTATTGTTATTATTATTATTGTTATTATTATTATTATTGTTGTTGTTGTTGTTACAGACTCTGCAGAGGAATTGGAATTAGTTTTGTTATATTTAATGTTTTCATGTTTCTTTTTGCTCATTTTTCTGACAGATGGCTTTGGAATAATCCAGCACCTCCCACGCCTACCCTGCTGCCTTGAGGTAGAAAAAAATACAGTTTTTCTTCGAATTATTTCTGTTTTATATTTCGTAGGTATATTTCGCTTGCACGGATTTCAACTTGGCTTTGTTTTATGGAGGAACGGGAAGAGGTGTTCGTCACATGAATATCAGCAAATACGCCGAACAATTATGAACACATTTAAAACATATTAACACATTTCAAAAAAATAAATAAATAAATTTATGGCAGACAAAAAGAAAGCAAAAATTCCGAACAAATAAATATAAAAAATATTACAAAATAAAACAATGAATTTGCTGAAATCTACAATATGCAGTTTTTGTTTGTTCTTTGTTTGTATTTTGTTGTTGTTTTCTAGTGTAGCGAGCTAAAAAGAATATTTTAGATACAAGTCGGTTCGAAGGAAAGAAGATGAAGGAAAAGCGTTACAAGAGATAGTACCTTCTTGCTCGAGCAACGTAAGAGCGCGCAAGAAGGGGAGTAATATACCTATGTATTGCTAAAAATGGAGGAGACTTTCACATACCCTCAGAAGAACAACTACAGGGGACCCTTGTTGATGTGAGAAAAGATGAGATTTCTATCGAGCGTGGGAAAATATACGATGTGTCTTTGGTTCTCCACATCAAGGATGAAGCGAGGTGACATACCGGTTTCGCTCACCATACACCTGCTCATACGTACTCACCACTATACATGGGATAGAGCAATATAAAAATGACATTGATAATGACATTACCCACTGGGTCATTGTGACCTTTGTATCGCAATATAGGCATATTTTGAGTGCAGAGATCACGTAAAGTAACATGTAGCTGGGCGAAGTCAGTATGAACTTCACGAGTTTCAAAGATCTCCGAAAACCTCAGATCCATTTCTGAGCTGTGTTCTGTCGTGAGCGTAAAATCAGAAGTAATGAGACTAGGCTAGATAGGCTAGAAAGACCAGCTATTGTAATTATGACAGTAAGATTCATTTCAGCATTTTGTGACCCGGCAGACCGGAGAGGCAAAGAGAGAGGGGGAGCGGCAGAAAGCTGTAGAACCTGCGACAAAACAGTGCTTCCTGGAGACAGCTCTTCCGACAATGCCGCCAGTTGTACCGCAGGATTTGCTCCGAAAACGGCCAAGGAAGTTTCCTCGTCCCAGAACATGAAATCCGTCACTTGGATGCCTTTCCCTCTACTATAGCTAATAGTGCAATCCCATCCTTTTGCGACAATGAGGATACTCTCCTTGGCTATCAGGGAGAGCACAAGCTACAGAAAAAAGAAATCGGGCATCTCTTCGTGCGAAACTTCCATGACTTTCATTTAGTCTCAATTTTTTTCATATGTATCCTTTTTTTCTTTTCCAAATATCCTCAGTGATTTCTTGCTTTCATCTTCTTCATTGCCGTGCTGCAATATGGTGAAACTACTGCTCGGAGTCTTTAGTTGGCTCTGTGGTAGAAGAAAGAAAAAAATCCTCAGCATCTTGTACTATTTCCTCGATGCCTGATACTGACTGTATTGAGGAGGAGGCAATTCCGTTTGTCTCCAACTCTGATCATCTGCTGCTACCCTCGTCCTTGCACAACAAGCCTGTTTTTTTCTTTTTTTGCTTTTGTTGGTGGTTTCTGCTCCTACAATGGGATTATAACTCTTGGGTAGATGAAGGCGGCAAGCTGGCAGAAACGTTAGCACGCCGGGCGAAATGCGTAGCCGTATTTCGTCTGTCGTTACGTTCCGAGTTCAAATTCCATTGAGGTCGACTTGGCCTTTCATCCTTTCGGGGTCAATAAATTAAGTACCAGTTACGCATAGGGGTCGATGTAATCGACTTGATCCCTTTGTCTGTCCTTATTTGTCCCCTCTGTGTCTAGCCCCTTGTGGGTAGCAAAGAAATATATAACTCTTGGGTAGACTTGTGGTCTTAGGGAGATATCATCACGTGGATGTTCATGCAGACTTTGACTATATATTGCAAGTCATCACTTCATTTATCACCTCACCATACTTAGCTACAAAAGCCAACGACTCAAAGACCCCCATCAACATCAGTATCTCCAACAGAAATACTTTTATTTACATTATTTACATTTGAGGAATATTTGTCCTCACCTTGTTTGTTAACACAACGTTTCGGCTGATATACCCTCCAGACGTCATCAGGCGTCTTGGGGAAATTTCGAACCTGGGTTCTCATTATTAAGGTATTTTTCGATGATGTTGTTGTTGTTGTTGTTGTTGTTGTTATTATTATTATTATCATTATTATTATTATTATTATTTTTTTTTTTCTTCTTTCAAATTTGCTTCCATTTCTTGCCGAGCGTCTTCCCGACTCCTAGGGCAAAGAAACTCATAGTATACATTGGTAGGCCATTAAACCAAACTCAATAGTTCGTTCATTTTTTTTTAGGTTAAATTAAAATATTATTATTATTATTATTATTATTATTATTATTATTATTATTATTATTATTATATTATTATTATTATATGTTTGACTTTTGCTTTATGTCTGTACAAGTTGGCTCCAAGTCTCACCCAGAGACCTCAAGAGACAACAGGTTGGAAGTTCACGTCGTTGTTATGCCTAGTGTGCCATATATTTGGTTGTTGTTTTTTTTTTTGTGTTGTACTAGTGAATGTCTAATAAATAAATTTTTAAAAAAAACGTTTGTTTTAAACCTTGGGATTACATAGAGAGTATTTTGCGTAGGATATGAGCAGTTCCCATGAGCACTATCTTTTGAATTTCTGCCATTATGGGGTTTCCTGGTATCTGAGTTAGGTAGCAATCAGCCCCTTTCGCTATCATTCCCAGGGCACCTATGACAACAGGTATTGTTTTAGTCTTCAGGCTCCACATTTTGCTGATTTCTATTTCAAGATCTTTATATTTGCTTATTATTATTATTATTATTATTATTATTATTATTATTATTATTATTATTATTATTATTATTCAGGTCGCTACCTGGAATCGAACTCGGAATCTTGGGGTTAGTAGCCCGCTCTCTTAACCACTACGCCATCGATTCCAGGCAGTGACCTGAATAATAATAATATAATAATAATAATAATAATAATAATAATAATAATAATAATAACAACAACAACAACAACAACATCAAAAAATACCTTAGGAATGAGAACCCAGGTTCGAAATTTCCCCAAGACACCTGATGAAGGCAGGAGGGCATATCAGCCGAAACGTTGTGTTAACAACAAACAAGATGAGGACAAATATCCGTCAATTGTAAATAATGTAAATAATGTACTTAATTCGTCTCTTAAATATAGAACAGTAGAAATACTTTTATTTCTTCTGCCAATAAGCTACGCCACGGCACCAACCTGTGTGCAGGAGTTCGACGTTCGAGCCCCTTCTATATCTTCTCTCATCTTCAGTTTTAAATAACTGACGGGCTACTTCGATCGAGGTAGCGTACACTCTTCCACAAATCAGTCAGGGTTTCCCACAGCTTCCCTTTTGAGAACATATGGAAACCATCTGTATTTTCTTTATCTTTGCAAAACGAAAGGACTCGCTTTCTTAGACCAAATCTTTGGGTAAAGAGGTACTTTTTATCTCGAAATACTTACTATAAAGGTGTGGCTGTGTGATAAGAAGCTTGCTTCTCAACCATATGGTCCAGGGTTCAGTTCTACTGCGTGACACTTTAGATAAGTGTATTCTACTATAGCCCCGAGCCGACCAAAGCCTTGTCAGTGGATTTGGTAGACGGAAACTGAAAACAGCCTGCCGTGTGTGTGTGTGTGTGTGTGTGTGTGTGTGTGTGTTGTGTGTGTGTGTGTGTGCCTGTGTGTCTTTAGTTCTGTGTTTGTCCCCCCTACACCACTTGACAACCGGTTCTGATGTGTTTACGTCCCTGCAACTTAGTGGTTCGGCAAAAGACAGTGATAGAATAAGTATCAAGCTTAAGAAGAAATAAGTATTGGGGTCGATACGTT
>NC_043000.1:5793019-5800519 GCF_006345805.1 Octopus sinensis
GTCATGTGCTGTTTATCTTGATATGAGATCACCATGTCGCGCACATATAGTTGTGATGCATGTGCCTGGTGTACCTTTATCAGACGGGTAGTCATGATGGGTATATTGGGCTTCGTATATTTTACCCCAGTGTCACTTTGATGGCATGAACTGCTCTCTCACTCAATAATAATAATAATAATAATAATAATAATAATATCCCTTCTACTATAGGCACAAGGCCTGAAATTTGGGGAGAGGTAGCCAGTCGATTAGATCGACTCCACTACGCAACTGGTACTTAATTTATCGACCCCGATACGATGAAAGGCAAAGTCGACCTGGGTGGAATTTGAACTCAGAACGGACGGAAAGACAGACGAAATAACGCTATGCATTTCGCCCGGAATAATAATAATAATAATAATAATAATAATAATAATAATAATAATAATAAAAGGGAGTATTACGAAAGAGCTATATTAATATTAAACACTGAACTTAACGCTAAAAGTAAGATAATAGGTATAAACACGCTAGTCATACCAGTCATAAATTACAGCTTCGACATAATAAACTGGAAGATCAGTGAACTGGGAAAATTAGATAGAAAAACCAGAAAACTGTTAACAGCATACCGAAATCGCCACCCCAAAGCAGATGCAGGCAGAATACATCTACCCCGCTCAGAAGGAGGCCGTGGCATGATACAGATAGAAAACTATTACAAAATAACAACAGTTGGACAAGAAGAGCACTTCGAAACTAAAAGTGAAAGACTACTAGATATAATAAAGCAATACGAGAAAAAGAAAAGTCTGTCTCTGTACACAAAGAAGCGACAAAATACAAAATAGGAACAAACTACATTGATACACTGACCTCAGATGACAACATAGCAGTAACGGTCAAAGAGACAAAGAAGTAATGTGAAAACAGAATTAGAAAACATACTAAAGAAGAAATGGAGAGAGAAATCAGCCCATGGCCAACACCCTGCAAGGCTTTTTTAGGGAAGAAATGAACCTAAGTAAAAGCCAACAATGGATCAAAAGGTCTGGACAAAAAACTGAAACGGAAGGACCGATTCTGGCTGCACAAGACCAATGTGTGACCATGAACAGCTATAAAAGCAAAATAATGAGAACAGGTCCTAACAGAAGTGCAGAATATGCAACCAACACAATGATGTTGTATTTTATTGACCCCTGAGAGATGAAGAGCAAAGTTATCCCTTTCAGTGCAACTTGATGCAATAAAATAAAATACAATGTACTTTAATCAAGGGACTGCTTACAAAATGTGTGTCGGGTAGAATAGACAAGTTATATAAACATGAAGAATGTAGTGAAAGACATTAGCCAATGCAAGGATTTACGTTAAGAACCAAAAATCACAAATACCGGGAATAAGTAATAGAGTAAAATATAATAAAGTGCATACCGTTGCTATTATGTTAAACTGTCGTATGTCCAAATTTGGCTAAATTAGCTTTTTTTTTAATATTTGATTTTGCTTGCAATAGCCGGTTCTTTTGGTCAAACTATTGTATCTCCAGTTGCTTCAGATGTAAAATATGAAAATTTTCAAAGTGTAGTAGAACGGTTAAGTATTTTTCGAAAGTGTAGTAAGTCCCAGAAACGACAGTTTTGGAAAAATATTTCTGAATGAAAATATCAGACTTACAACAAAGTATTATTGTTAAGCTGAAACTGTTGCTAATGTTAAAAGAAATAGAATGGAGAAACTATTTTTTCGTTTTCTGAAAAAGCAAAGTTTTGGACTTACGACACTTTTGCATAATAGCAGCTGTACTAATTAAAATAGATTCAGTTTTTTTAAAAAGCACACCTACCAATAGATAGTTGGGAAACATATGTGCAGGTGTAGTTCTGTGGTAAGAAGCTTACTTCCCAACCACATGGCTCCGGCCTTACTGCTACTGCGTGTCAATCTTGGGCAAGTGTCTTCTATTATAGTCTCGAGCCGGCCAAAGCACTGTGAATGGATTTGGTAGACGGAAAGTGGAAGAAGCCCGGCGCGCATGTGTGTGTGTATGTGTGTGTTTGTTTGTTCCCTACCACCGCTTGACAACCGGTGTTGGTATATTTACGTCTCCGTAACTTAGCAGTTCGGCAAAAGAAACCGATAGAATAAGTACTAGGCTTTAAAAAAAATAAATCCTGGTGCCGATGTTCGACTAAAACCCTTCAAAGCGGTGCCCCAGCATGGCCGCATTCAAATGACTGAAAGGAGTGAAAGATAAACGATAAACCGCCATCTGTGTACATCAGCCTCTTTTCCTGTGTTTTTGACCAAATAAGTTCTCTACTTATTCCCTGTCTTATTCAGAGTTGAAGATTCCAGAATCTACTGTGAGGGGCTTTGGGGTAACGGAAAGTCACTAATTAATGTCTTATAAGTACCGAATATAAGAGATATGAGGGGTTTTTTTAAGCAGCAGTACAGACATAGAACATTTGCATCCGATCGTCCAGATCGTGTCTAGATAAAATATTTGCTAGGTCTGTTAGAATTAGTCTAAGATCCACAGTATTGACCGGTAAGCATAATAGGTCACAGTTCATGGTTTGTATGATCGATCTATATGCGACACATAGGAAGACACTAAATTCGTTGTTTTAGGCGCACAAGACCAGCAGCGACTGGCCAGATTAGCGAATTAGTTAAACGGCTCATGGGGACGATCGCCAACGATTGGTGGTGGGACACTCTAAAAAGAGCAATTAAAATTGAATCGATAGCTGGTAAAATTAAATAGAGGTAAACTACTGGATACAATAGAGTCGATAACCCTGTCTGCCAGTCACTTTGTGACCTTGAGCCTATGTGATGAATCGTTATTTTCCTATGAGCTCAGTGGATGTTAGAGCAACGGACAAAATAGCTTATGCCAAATTTCTCTTTAGCTATAAAATCTGCAAATTTTTTTCCAAACCAGCCTTATGTCATATAAGATTAAAAGACGGTTACTCTTAAAGTTAACTGTTTACTTCATTGAACCGAAGTGTTATCTAGTGTGTTAGTCGATATTTTGCGTACAACACGAAAATATTAAGACTAGGATGTATCTTTGAATCATATTAATGAAATGAAAAACAAGCCAAGGAGAACGACTCTACACAGTTGTTCGACCAGCGAGGAATAAGCTAAATCGCTATCAAGTTCATACTGTCATTAAAATAATAATAATAATAATAATAATAATAATAATAATAATAATAATAATAATAATAATTTTTACTATAGGCACAAGGCCTGAAACTTGGGTTGGGGAGATGAGTCGATTACATCGACCCCAATACTCAACTGGTACTTATTTTATCGACCCCGAAAAAATGAAAGGCAAAGTCGACCACGCCGGAATTTGAACTCAGAACATGAAGACGGACGAAATACCGTTTAGTATTTCGCCCAGTGTGCTAACGATTCTGCTAGCTCGCCACCTTAATAATAATCATAATAAAGATTTCAAGTTTTGGCTCAAGGCCAGCAATTTCAGAGGAGGTAAAAGTTGATTACATCGACTCCAATACTCAACTGGTACTTATTTCATCGACCCGAAAAGATGAAAGGCAAAGTCGACTACGGCAGAATTTGAACCCAGAACGTGACGACAGACGAAATACCCATTTCTTTACTACCCACAAGGGGCTAAACACAGAGGAGACAAACAAAGACAGACGAACGGATTAAGTCGATTAGATCGACCCCAGTGCATAACTGGTACTTATTTAATCGACCCCGAAAGGATGAAAGGCAAAGTCGACCTCGGCGGAATTTGAACTCAGAACATAACAGCGGACGAAATACGGCAACGCATTTCGCCCGGCGAGCTAACGTTTCTGCTAGCTCGCCGCCTTCATGATAATCATAACAAACTTTTACACTCTAGGCACAATGCCCGAAATCGTTAGTCCGGTGTGCTAACGATTCTGCTAGCTCGCCGCCTTAATAATAATCATAATAATGATTTCATGTTTTGGCACAAGGCCAGTAATTTCGGTGGAGGGGCCCAGTCGATTAGATCGACCTCAGTACGCAACTAGTACTTAATTTATAGACCCTGAAAGGATGAAAAGCAAAGTCGACCTCGGCGGATTTTGAACTCAGAACGTAAAGACAGACGAAATACCGCTAAGCATTTCGCCCGGCGTGCTAACGTTTCTTATTTCTTTATTGCCCACAAGGGGCTAAATATAGAGGAAACAAACAAGGACAGATAAAGAGATTAAGGCGATTATATCGACCCCAGTGCGTAACTGGTACTTATTTAATCGACCCCGAAAGGATGAAAGGCAAAGTTGACCTCGGCGGAATTTGAACTCAGAACGTAGCAGCAGACAAAATACCTATTTCTTTACTACCCACAAGGGGCTAAACACAGAGAGGGCAAACAAGAACAGACAAACGGATTAAGTCGATTACATGGACCCTAGCGCGTAGCTGGTACTTAATTTATCGATCCCGAAAGGATGAAAGGCAAAGTCGACCTCGGCGGAATTTGAACTCAGAACGTAGCGACGGGCGAAAAACCGCTAAGCATTCCGCCCGGCGTGCCAACGATTCTGCCAGCTCGCCGCCTTCGTAATAATCATAATAATGAACAAGAAATGACACATCGGATAATATAATCTTGCCGGAATAACTATAGATAGAATAGCTTTAATCCTAGGTCTGCTAACTTTTGTTAGCAGACCTATGTGCGTCTTCATAGTCACACTGCTAGTTTCCCCCTATCTTCTACCTCACCTTTCTGATGATCCTCTCATTCTAACATTTTCAGATATTCTATGATCGTCTTCAGCATGGTCCTCATCGGAACTAAACGACGACAACGATGACGACAACGAAAAGAACAAGGAAAAATGCGATAAAATAAGAAGCAGAAATTGAATGTGCGGCAAAATCGATTATTTGGAAATGCAACTTCCGTCTAAAATGATATTTATGAAATATTTATATTATTTATACTGATACATAACGTGAGAAAATGTCCATTTCTCCTTTCAGCTGTAAATAGAAATATGCTGTTCATGGCCACTAGAAAACTGAGCAGTGCGTCTGTTTGCACTTTGTGCATCCTCGAATTACAAAGGTAGGATAAGAGGAAATCTGAAACTTAACTACCACAATCTTACAAGGAAATCTTTCGTGAAAGGCTGCACTTCAGTTCAGAAACAGATATCAGAAAGAACGGCAATAACAGCAACCCCAAAGAATCGAAGCTCCTTTTCTCTCTCTCTCTCTTTCTCTCTCTCTCTCTCTCTCTATCTATCTATCTATCTATCTATCTATCTGTATTTATGTATAGATGTAAGTATGTGTGTATGTGTGCGAGCAATATCGTTAAAGAGATATGAAAGAAGAGGGAACCAGAGAAAGAGACAGAAAAAGAGGGGGGTAGATTGGGGAAGGGGATGATGGGGGGATGTTGTGGAAGGTAGGGGTGGATTGAAAGGAGGAGGAGAAGAAGTAGAAGGAGAAGGAGACGAACAGAGAAGAGGAGGAGTGGGAGGGGAAGGAGCAAATGAGAGGAGTGGGAAAATTAAAGACTGCGAAGGAAAAGAGGGTGAAGAGATGAAGAAGGGAGAAAAGGATTGAAATAGTGAGTTACGATGAAAAGGGATCGGGTAGGGGATGGGGGAGGGAGAAGTGGAGGAGGACGGAGGAGGAGGAGGAGGAGGAGGAGTAGATTTGACATTTAACAAGCAAAAATACCAAGTAGTAGAGAACACTTTAAAGATCCTTTTACAGATGAAACAGATTAAAGGGTCAGTTGTAATTCGCAGCCCTTTTATTCCATCGTCGTGTTCTAATGTGCATTCAGGAGGCCGCCGAGGTATTAGAATTCTGTTTGGTAGATTACGTAATCTTTTAACATCCCTGATGGAATAGACTTCGACTCATCTGCGTAGATTATAGATAGAGTTTATCTCAGACTGCAGCATCTAATACACATTTCCTTTATGTTTTAGAGACGATAGGGTCTGATTTGAGAGACATTTGGTTTCTATTTCCGTAAGGTCAAGCGACTATGTATTGCCTTTCCTCGATTACATATTTCCTCGATTACATAATACGCGATACATAATTACTATTTACTTGTTTCAGTCATTTGACTGCGGCCATGCTGGAGCACCGCCTTTAGTCGAGCAAATCGACCCCGGTACTTATTCTATCGGTCACTTTTGCCGAACCACTAAGTTACGGGGACGTAAACACACCAGCATCGGTTGTCAAGCGATGTTAGGGGACAAATACAGACACACAAACACACATACATATATACATATATATATATATACATATATATACATATATATATATATATATATATATATATATATATATATATATTATATATATATATATATATACATATATACGACGGGCTTCTTTCAGTTTCCGTCTACCAAATCCACTCACAAGGCTTTGGTCGGCCCGAAGCTACAGTAGAAGACACTTGCCCAAGGTGCCACGCAGTGGGACTGAACCCGGAACCATGTGGTTCGTAAGCAAGCTACTTACCACACACCCACTCCTGCACCTAATGTTTATAGTTTATGTTATAGCAGGATTTTGAGGAGGCTCCGTTGAGAAATTTTAAAGGAACTGTGCGAAACCCATTTCATGAATACCGGTGTATTATTGGTACCTATTTTATCGAAAAGCGATGAATTGGAAGAGCTGTTAACGCATCGGGAAAATAATAGTTATATGTATCCCTTTTAACCTTTTATGTTAAAACCACAGTCAATTTGCTTTTATTCACCTAGCGTCGATAATAAAAAGTTCCACACCAGAATCAGTAAATTAACGAAATCATTGGAGTGTTGTACAAAATGTATTGTGGTATTTGTTTCGGCTATTTACGTTCTTGGTGCACAGACATGTATAGAGAACTTGTCGTTGAGGAACTAAATTGGTTCAAGGCAGGCTCCTAAAGGCAGTTTTCTATGCTGAACTGCGTCAGGACAAGCGAAGCCGTAGTGTCTAGAGGTCGTGATACAGGGATGTGCTGAAGAGACATATGGAATTCTAGTATCTCCCCAGACATCTGGGAGGAGAAGGCCCTGCGGCACGAAGAGTGGCACCAATTGCTGAAGCTCATAATTCCAGCCATTGAGAAGATATAACAGAGAGAACATGGAGGAGCACGTGATAGGCATCGCTTCTCCGTTGCGTCAAGAAGCTTTACCTGTAGTAGATGTTATCACTGTTGCAGATCAAGAGCAGACCTTGTAGCCCACATGTGAGCCTGCCAAAGAGGATTACTGAACAAGTACAGTCAGCGTCGACGCACGACGGACAGCTGAAGAAATTGGTGCAGAAAATGCAGAGCTGTTCTACGTGGTTGCTGGCCTAACCTACTCAAATAGAAACCAATGGAGGAACAGCAATTCATCATCGCGTCAGTAGAAAGTGATGCGTACATATCCTGCAAGCAAGATGATACTAACAACATTGACAAGAAGAATAATCTCTCCTGCACGTGTG
>NC_043000.1:5805519-5815519 GCF_006345805.1 Octopus sinensis
GTTTTGTTTTCCGGGTTTTGCGCATTACTGATCTCGACGATTACGTGAGGTGACTGCCATTCTTGGTGCTACGTGACAATTAGAATTTGTAAATTGCTATCAGTTGGCCAATCTTTGGCCGTGCCATATTCTTAGTTCGATATAGATGTGTACGCGTGTGGGTATTTATGTATGGAATCATGTATATATGTATATACATATATAAGTGTGTATATGAATATGCATATATATATATATATATGTGTGTGTGTGTGTGTGTGTGTGTGTGTGTGTGTGTATGTATGTATATATATGTATGTATATATATATATATATATATACGCGCACGCACACACACATACATATACATAAACAAATATACAATTATATACATACGTATACACATAAATATTTGATATGTTCATGTAACATATATATATATATATATATATATATATATATATATATACATATACATGTATATATATATACATATGTGTATATGAATATATATATGTGCTTGTGTGTGTGTGTATGTATGTGTGTGTGAGCGCGTGTGTGTGTATGTGTATGTGTGTGCGCGCGTGTGTATGTGTAAATGCCCGCATATTTATTTGTGTATGTATACATATAGATAAGATATGCACGTGTGTGATGATTGGGATGTCGGGGTACGGAAAGATGGACGGTGGTTGCGTGGTTTATCAGTTGAGGTGCAACTAAAATCCATCCCGAAACACTCCAGGACATCACCCTCAAAATGTGTGTCACGTGGTAGCAGTCTCTATGGTTGATATATTCGAAGTCAAATTGAACTTTCCAACAATTCCCATCCTTCACACCATTCAGCTGGATCTTGGAAATTCTATTTCTTGGTTGTTGTTTTTTGTTTTTTGTTTTTTTTTTACATTAGATTTGATCACTGGAGTTTCTCAAACTCAACCCTGCATACTAAGAAAACATTCCTGCTATTATTATACAGAGCTTCTGCTGTCTAAAATAATTCTTTCTACAGGGCACAAGACCTGAAATTTGACATGACGGAGTCAGCGAATTATATCGCCCTCAGTGCTTCGATGGTTGTTATATAATCGAACCCGAAAGGACGAAAGATAAAGTCGGCCTCGGTGGAATTTGAACTCGGAATGTAAGGACGGACGAAATGCCACTAATCCTTTTGTCAGCTCTCCACCTTAAACAATAATAATAATCCTTTCTAGTATAGGCACAAGGTCTGAAATTTGCTTGGGAGAGGACTAGTCGATTACATCGACTCCGGTGATCAACTGGTACTTAATTTATCGACCCTGAAAGAATAAACGGCAAAGTCGACCTCGGCGGGATTTGAACTCAGAACGTAGCGACAGGCGAAATACCGCTAGGCATTTCTTCCAGTGTGCTAAGGATTCTGCCAGCTTGCCGCCTTAATAATAATAATAATAATAATAATAATAATAATAATAATAATAATAATAATAATAATAATATAATAATAATAATAATCCTTTCTACTATAGGCACAAGGCCTGAAATTTGTGGGAGGGGGCTAGTCGATTACATCGATCCCAGTGTATCACCGGTACTTAATCTATCGGCCCGGAAAGGATGAAAGGCAAAGTTGACCTCGGCCGAATTTGAACTCAGAACGTAAAGATGGACGAAATAGCGTTAAGCGTTAAGCATCGTGCTAACGATTTTGCCAGGTTTCCGTTTTGACAATAACACTAGTAATGATAGTGATGATGATGATGATGATGATGATGATGATCCTCGAAATGCATTTATTCACACATACACACACACATACACACACACACACATACACACACACACCCATGCACACGCATACATACATACATACACACATACATACATACATACACACATACATACATACATACATACATACATACATACATACATACATACATACATACACACATACATAGACACCGACACACACGGGCGCACACACTTTTGAATTCCTGCCAGCTACAGTTACTTCATTCCAGCTTTTTCTGTCTCGTGTCCTGGGGTAAATTACAAATGTACAACTTTTATTTTCCTTTCTGACGTTAATAACTACTCAGTTAATCATTATTTCATACTTAATTAATTTTAATTAGTAAAATTTTTCTTGGTTTACTACATCAAGTATGCTAGCATCCACTTTATTTATTATGGATACATCAAGTAGATACTCGTAAAGTGAATGTAGTATACGAACAATTAATAATGAACTGATATTTACTTCTTAGTTGCAGAAAGGAGACAAAATCCTTGAAGGAATCCGTTAGGATTCACAGAGAAAAGGTTAAGATAATATCAGGAATTTAAGAATTATTTTTTTAATCAAATATTTATCCTGCTTAAAGGAAAATCTTTTCGTTGTTTGCGGAGATTGTGAAAGCAAGCGACAATGTTGCAGTCTTCTTCGACTTCGTCAGTATTTTCAACATGAATCCGCTTGATTAGTAAGCAGAAGCTTTTCCATGTAGAAAAAGTGTTACGAAAACTTTTGCCAAGCAAAATTGAGCCAAGGGAAATAATCTAAATTAGTCAAAGGCATGGATTGAAATATGGAGATAAACCAATTTTTAGATTTGTCGGTGTATAAGACGCGCTTTCTTATATTTTTAAATGTACAGAAAAATTGGCTTACGTCTAATGCGGCGGTATTACGGATGGGAGACGGGGTGTTGTAGGGATCTGGGTAAGCATAAGACTTCTAAGCACAATAATTGTTACCAATAATAGAATATTGGAAACAAACTAACTTACCGCAGACTACTAGCACAAAATTACGAGAAATTTCTTACGGTAGGTCGGCAGTGACGTGGGGCAGGGGTCACATCATCTCATTGTATCTCCTTCCCAGTATAGATAACCCACAGCCGATATGTCTCTTACATTATTCAATGAATGCCTTACTTTTAAGAAACATTTTAATATAATAAATGAAACATTCTCTTAAAACATTTGAAAGGAGTATTAATTTTCATCCGCCTGTCAGCTATTTGCCATAGTGGATGACAACAAAAACATCGCAGTGGCACGCTACCTTAGTAGCTAATAGAAGTTACATAAAACACCATAGCCAGATGTACAAGCTTTACGTCCGATACGGCAATTCTTTTGACTTAAATATAAACAACTATGAAGTTAATCGAAACAAAGCTAAAGTTGAAATACCGTACTACGATAACGTAGATTATTTATGCTAAATTTCTGATTTCCCGCTTTGTTCCAGTATACTGTCACAACATTGTATTTACATGAACAGAATCAGACATATTTTCTTACAAAATCACATTAAAATTACCATTCAATAAGCGTGTGATGAGACATAATTTTTTTCCATATAAGTTAACAAGTAAGATAGGTGTGGGCTCCATGTGAGGGAACGTCTTGTGCGCCGACAAATACGTTAAGTACTGATGTGCAAAATTACGAACCTAAAAATATAGATGTGAAATATTGATTACCAACATATATAAATAGATACGATGTGGGGTCAAAAAGTTCGCTTCGCGTCCACATGATTTCTGGTTCGATTTCACTGCGCATTACATTAGGCAGGTGTTTTCCGCTATAGTTTCGAGGTGCATATGTGTGTGTGTGGTGTGTGTGTGTGTGTGTGTGTGTTGTGTGTGTGTGTCTGTGTGTGTGTCTGTGTGTGTGTGTGTGTGTGTGTGTGTGTGTGGTGTGACTATTAGTTGGTTGTCATGATAAAAATAACTGATGAAATGCCGGAGCAGACTTCAACCCCGGCATCCGAAACTCTGAGTTTTATTATGACAACCAACTTATTGTCATATCTTATATTTATAGACAAATTCCTCTATTTACATAATATCGAGGTCTCATTCATTCTTTTGTTGTCATATTATTATTATTATTATTATTATTATTATTATTATTATTCAGTAGTTTTATTTTTATAGCGTGCTTTCACTTCACTACCGAGCGCAGCTCTGTGTGCCTTGGGTATGTGCTGTGATTTGTTGTGATGCTCTGATGGTTATTGTATGGAAAGTGTTCTGCGTAGGATGTGTGCAGTGCCTAGTAGTGCAATTTTCTGTATGTTATATGTGTTTGTAAGTCCTGGTGTTTTTGTTATGTATTTGTCTGAATATTTTTTTATCATGCCTAATGCACCTACTATGATAGGAATTGTTTCTGTTTTCAGGTTCCACATTCTAGTTATCTCTATTTCCAGGTCTTTGTATTTTGAGAGTTTCTCCATTTCTTTTAGAGACACGTTGTCATCTGCCGGTATTGATACATCAATTAGAAAGCATTTTTTCTTCATGATCTCTGACAACTATCTGGTCTGTTGGCCTTAATTTCTCTATCTGTGTGTATCGGCATATCCCAGAGTATGGTTGCTTTCTCGTTTTCTGTGACCTTTTCTGGTGTGTGCCTATACCATCTTTTTTCTGTTGTTATTCCATAATGTTGGCATAGCTTCCAATGTATGTAGGTTCCAACTCTGTCATGTCTGTGAATATATTCTTCTTAGCCAGTACTGGGCAGCTAGAGATAATATGATTTAGTGGTTCTTGTCCATCTCCACATATTCTGCAGTTACTTGTAATATTTCTTTTCATTACATGTTTTTGGTAATTTCTGGTGGGGAGGCTTTGGTCTTGTGCTGCAATAAAAATCCCTCTGTTTCTGCTCTGAGTCCTGAGCTTCTCAACCATTGCTGGGATTTTTCTTTGTCTATTTCTTTTGCGTTGTTATTATTATTATCATTATCATTATTATTATTATTATCATTATTATTATTATTGATAATAATAATATATATGTATGCATGCATGTATGTATGTATGTATGTATGTATGTATGTATGTATGTATGTATGTATGTATGTGTGTATGTGTGTATATTAGCAATAACTATAACGATATAGAAAATGGAGACTTGTTCATCCTCAAAATTTATTTCTTTTTATTTAACAACTAGTTTAAGGTAACCCGCTCTACGCGCGGGTGAGGGTGTGGTTGTTACATTCTCTTGCTTCCTTTCTGTTTCTTATCGCCACATTCTCTTGTTTCTCTCTCCTTTCTCACTTTCCCAATCTCTTACTCTTCCTTTCTCTCGGACGCTCCCTCGCTTTCTCTTAATTTTTATCTTTCTCTATCTCTCTCTCTCCCATTTATAAATAATTAGATTTCCGCGTTTAAATTACAAATCCGCTTCCACTTTATCATGTTTAAAATTTGATTGAAATCGGGCAAAGGGTGTCCGATCTAGCCCCCCCCCCCCACCAAGTGTCCCCAAAATCAATAAAATCCCAGTTTTCATACCAAAGCAACCACTGTAGCGCCCCAAAACGTCTCGCAATCAATTTCTCACCTCAAGTTACGCCCTCCTGTAAATTTTAATCTCCTCCCAGCCCCATTTAGACCCCTTTTTACATAAAAATTCAATTTGTATCAACGTTCGCCTTCTTCATTTTATAGATTAGACAGATATACCGGGCCTTGCTCGATATCTAAATAGTTTATTATCATTTTACTTTTTTCGGCCTTATAACCCGATTTCATTCGGGTGTACGCGGGCCACATTTTAAAAGATGAGGAATTTTGCCCTAGAGGCGATGTCTTTCAATTGAGCAAACTCAATGTTGCCATGCAAACTCGCTAGTACTTTTAACATAGGTGTGCATATTTTCAGCTGACCGATCACATATGCACGCATTATATATATATACATATATATATATATATATATATATATATAACAATTGCAGCGTGGAAGGTGTTTATAAGCCATTTAAGAAACACACAAAAGCCGTTCGATATATATATATACATACGTATTAATATGTATATAAATACGCATTATATAACTGTCTACACACACTATATATATACAAATATATACACTTTTTATATATACTTTATTTAAAGCAGCAGAAAATTCAACTAAACCTGTTACTCTGAGTTTCCCGTTGCCGTTCATCGGACAGTTTGTGTTAGAATTTTATATATATATATATATATATAATATTATATATATGCATATATATATATATATATATATATATATATACATTATATATATATTTATATACACACACATAGATATATAAATTAACACAATATATCTGATTAATAATATCTGTTATGATTGTGCGATGGTGGTGGGAGATAGAGTGACAGAGAGACGGCGAAGCTGTCAAGCGTCGTTATAGAGAGAAAGTGCAGACAGACGTACAGCGAGAGAGAGAGAGAGAGAGAGAGAGGATGTGGAAGAAAGAGTGACAGCGCTGGCGAAGGCGGCGGGGGAAAGATAGTAGAAGCTTCAAACGTCGTTATAGAGAGAAAGTGAAGGGAAGGGAGGAAAGAGAGAGAGACGGAGGAAGACAGGCAGATAAGAGAAAGAGAGAAACGACAGACACTTGTTAAAGTGTGGGTTTTTTTGCCCTAGTAACCACAGCTTCTGAGATAGGGATTTATAACCTAGCCCAGTCACATTCTCGCCTCTTTTTACATGTCCCTGTAAATTTTAGAGCGAATCCGACCGGATCTAGTGCCTTTGAATCCTTACCAAAGCCAAAGTGTGAAAGTTTTTTCCTGTTTTATATAGGTAGATTTCATACAGCATATTTTTACGGCCTACAAGTGTTTCCACTGCACAGAGTATGGGCAGTTGCACATGCAATCGGACATAATTTTCTGTCCAGTTTCGTTCAGGGATTCAGGAAGTTCATGCCTGGTTGCATGTGCAACTTCCCATATTCTGAGGAGTGGAAATGCATGTATGTCGTAATAACCATAAAAATATGCTGTATGAAATTATAAAATAAAAGGATATAAATTTTGAGGATGAACAAGTCTCTATATTCTATTTCAGTATAACTATCGCTAATATACGTTCCAGACGATATTACCATCCTGAAAAGCGAAAACGAAATAACCCATCGGAGGAATTTACAGCGTGAGTGATAACTCATAGTAGTCACAGACGTTAAATTCTAATCGATGCTGTTAGCCGTAACGTGGAACATAACTGAGAGTCACCACAGTATGTGCCCAAATAATATATCCCTCCAAAAGATCACATCGTGTATACACACACACACACACACACACACACACACAAATTATATATATATATATAAACTATTGCTCCTAACTATAGACACCACACTGTAAAATTAATTGGGGAATTCGAAGCAGTCCTGCGAAGCTACGCGAAGAAGATAACCTCATTGCAGCAAATTAGCTACTGAGAAGGACTCAAGAGTTTAAGGTTTTATCTTCCTGGAATGAAGGCGTAAGGATATGCTGCAGTATACTTCTGGCTGATCATAGAAGGACTTGTTCGAAACATTAGCGTTCAAAGTTATACTAACGCCAGAACAGGGCGCCATTGCATAGTGCCAAGAATCCCTCCCCTGCCGTCAAGGTACCGAACCAGATACTGCAATAACTTAGGATACAAGATTACATAGCTCTTCGATATCATCCCGAAGGAGCTGAGAGACTTTTATTATGTGGATGTTGTTGTCTTCAAAAGTAAACTGGATTTCCTATTCTCAAAAGTCTCAGATAAGCCAACGTCATGGTAGAAAGCGAGAAAGGGGGCATCAGCATCAAACTCCCTCATTTACCAAATACAACACACCAAAGGAGGATTATGATGGTGTAGCAACACCATTTGGCGGTGGCACATCCTTTGAGCTAAAACTAGAAAAAATATGTTGGAAGCATTATGAATACCCACACAATCACACATACACACACACATACAGACACATATAATAGCTGAAGGATTAAAAATTAAACTAAGGACATACTAAGCATGTGGACCGATCCACGTGAGTCCAAATACTTGAATGTGCGCTGTGAGACTGTCTTAACCCGTTTGCCTTTTAAAAGTTGATTTCTGTAGTTATTATCAGTGTATTTTGGCGATTTAAATAAGGATTTTGACAGTTATTTCCAGCAAGTAGACATACTTAGTATGTCCTTTGATTAATTTTTAATCCTTCAGCTAATTAATGCTTTGGTGGGGGAGGCCGGCAATCGCCTATATTATTGATGCTGTTATCATTTTTAATTGTTACACTATAATTCTTACACATTATAATAGTAGAGTCAATGACATCTTCGCAAATATTTTCTCTTGAATTATTTGCTCCATATATATATATATATATATATATATTTATACACACACACACAGACAAGCAGGCAGAGAGGCTTGAATCTTTAGAAATCTGTAAAGAAGCCAAAAAACAGGATGGTAAATCACACCTTAACAATCCTGGTATAATTGAGCATCATGTGAGGTCTGTGACAAATACCTCTCTCTCAGAGTAGGCCTTATTCATCACAGGAGCACATATGAATGAGTCACCCACCACACACACACAAACACACACATATACTATACATACATATGCCTATACAAACATATATATATTTGTGTGTATGTATACACATATATATGTATATATATATATATATTATATATTATATATATATATATATATACATATTTATATATTATATATATATATATAATATATATATATATATATATATATATAATATATTATATATATATATATATATATATATATATATATAAGGGGATTTTTCCTTGTGTAGTTGTCTTGTACTCTGTTTTTTCGTTGTTAAAAAATGGTCCATTCCATGCTGTTTTTACTTTTTCGTTTCTCGTTGAGTTCTACGTCTATTGTAGTGTCCTGTACACACGTATATATATTATATATGCATGTATATATACATGTAGATGTAGGTACGTACATATATGTTTGTATGTATGCATATATTTTATTTATTACACTATATATATGTAGATGTAGGTACGTACATATATGTTGTATGTATGCATATATTTTATTTATTACACTATATATATATATATATAATATATTATATATATTATATATATATATAACATATATATATATGTATACACATACACGTATATGTATATATATTCAGATGAGTGTATTACACAAGCGCGTTTGCGTTTGTATGTGTGTGTGTATGTATGTGTGTGTGTGTGTGTGTGTGTGTGTGTGTGTGTGTGTGTGTAATAATGTACTATATGAGTGTGTTTAGAATCCGGCTTTGTGTAATTATGAGAGCTTTAATTGTGTGCCCGTAAATATAAACAGAAATAAATGCGTATGAACGCAAATTATAGTTTAATAAACGTTGCGTACTTATTGAAGTTTGTTGAAGAGTGTCCAAAAATTGCGATGTGCGTAATATCGCACAAAATAACTTTTTACGCCTGCAAATATTTTAACAGTAATTCTCCAGAGCAACATAAAAAGCTTCCTGATGTTTATTTACATTGACTTTGAATTTTTTTTTTTTTTTAATGCTGGCGATTTTACTGGTCAAAAATGTCACTGGTCACAATTTTCATTTAGGTAGTGTGATGTACGTAACAAAAATGGATGTGATATTTTCAAGGCAAATATTTACTGTATGTTCCAAACAAGATCTGAAAGAAATTGTCACAAGATCGATATCTGCTCGGAAATGAAGCATATCAACATACCTTTACATGTTTAACTAATTTTTCTGAACATTCTATAAATGTTTCAAAACTTGGTTTGGTTTAACGTCCATGGCAATGACCCTATTAAAAAAATTCCAACTGGGTTCCACCTGCTAGGTCATGCGTTGTTTATCTTCATGTAAGATCCCCATGCTCCGTACATATACTTGTGATGCATGTGCTTGGTATAGCCTTATCAGATGGTAGTCATGATGGGTATATTGGGCTTCGTGTAATTGTATCCCTTTGATATCATACGCTGCTTTTTCACTCAATAATAATAATAATAATAATAATAATAATAATAATAATAATAATAATAATAATAATAATAATAATGACGACGACGACGACAATAACAATAATAATGCATCACTGCCCTGATGCAGTACCAGGCAGTGGCTCTCACGGCTTCTGATCTTAACTGACATTGTTTTGTCTTGGTATAAAAGATGGGTTACAG